>NW_026869757.1:405000-432500 GCF_905332965.1 Bombus pascuorum | reverse complement strand
AACCAATCCACCTTGCGTTCGTTTTTCGAAAAGACCGCGATGTTCCGCTAATTTACACACGCGCGGGATCGGTTTTGAGGTTATTCTAGTTTTATAAGAGCGAGCGAAGCGAGCGAGAAGCTACATCAATTCCCGCGCTATAGTTATATATCAAATGTTCTTTACTAACAATTCTCACCGATCGAAAGAAAGTTTCTGATTTGATAGAAGAATAACAGATATGTTTCGCTAGGTACGCGATTCGTGCTGATCGATGTATCTCGATGATGTTGTTGTTTTTGTTTTCGTTTTTGTTTTCGTTTTTGTTTTCGTTTTTGTTTTCGTTTTTGTTTTCGTTTTTGTTTTCGTTTTTGTTTTCGTTTTTGTTTTCGTTTTTGTTTTCGTTTTTGTTTTTGTTTTCGTTTTTGTTTTCGTTTTTGTTTTCGTTTTTGTTTTCGTTTTTGTTTTCGTTTTTGTTTTCGTTTTTGTTTTCGTTTTTGTTTTCGTGTTTGTTTTCGTTTTTGTTTTCGTTTTCGTTTTTGTTTTTGTTTTTGTTTTTGTTTTTGTTTTTGATTTTGTTTTTGTTTTTGTCCTTGTTTCTGTCCTTGTCTTTGTCTTAATTGGTTTTTGTTTGTACGAGACTAAGTCCAGCGGCATAATGCTCTTCGATCGCACACGACCAAGTCCAGCGGCGTGTCGCTCCTAGGGCTGTTGCGAATACTTAAAAGTCCCTACGGTCAAAATCATTGGGTTGCGACTCACCTTTACGAGTTGCTCGCTCGCTGCGCTCGCTCGGAATGTTATAGCCTTACCTAAAACCAATCCACCTTGCGTTCGTTTTTCGAAAAGACCGCGATTTTCCGATAATTTACAGACGCGCGGGATCGGTTTTGAGGTTAGGCTAGTTTTATAAGAGCGAGCGAAGCGAGCGAGAAGCTACATCAATTCCCGCGCTATAGTTATATATCAAATGTTCTTTACTAACAATTCTCACCGATCGAAAGAAAGTTTCTGATTTGATAGAAGAATAACAGATATGTTTCGCTAGATACGCGATTCGTGCTGATCGATGTATCTCGATGATGTTGTTGTTTTTGTTTTCGTTTTTGTTTTCGTTTTTGTTTTCGTTTTTGTTTTCGTTTTTGTTTTCGTTTTTGTTTTCGTTTTTGTTTTCGTTTTTGTTTTCGTTTTTGTTTTCGTTTTTGTTTTGGTTTTCGTTTTTGTTTTCGTTTTTGTTTTCGTTTTTGTTTTCGTTTTTGTTTTCGTTTTTGTTTTCGTTTTTGTTTTCGTTTTTGTTTTCGTGTTTGTTTTCGTTTTTGTTTTCGTTTTCGTTTTTGTTTTTGTTTTTGTTTTTGTTTTTGATTTTGTTTTTGTTTTTGTCCTTGTTTCTGTCCTTGTCTTTGTCTTAATTGGTTTTTGTTTGTACGAGACTAAGTCCAGCGGCATAATGCTCTTCGATCGCACACGACCAAGTCCAGCGGCGTGTCGCTCCTAGGGCTGTTGCGAATACTTAAAAGTCCCTACGGTCAAAATCATTGGGTTGCGACTCACCTTTACGAGTTGCTCGCTCGCTGCGCTCGCTCGGAATGTTATAGCCTTACCTAAAACCAATCCACCTTGCGTTCGTTTTTCGAAAAGACCGCGATTTTCCGATAATATACAGACGCGCGGGATCGGTTTTGAGGTTAGGCTAGTTTTATAAGAGCGAGCGAAGCGAGCGAGAAGCTACATCAATTCCCGCGCTATAGTTATATATCAAATGTTCTTTACTAACAATTCTCACCGATCGAAAGAAAGTTTCTGATTTGATAGAAGAATAACAGATATGTTTCGCTAGATACGCGATTCGTGCTGATCGATGTATCTCGATGATGTTGTTGTTTTTGTTTTCGTTTTTGTTTTCGTTTTTGTTTTCGTTTTTGTTTTCGTTTTTGTTTTCGTTTTTGTTTTCGTTTTTGTTTTCGTTTTTGTTTTCGTTTTTGTTTTCGTTTTTGTTTTTGTTTTCCTTTTCGTTTTTGTTTGTGTTTTTGTTTTTGTTTTCGTTTTTGTTTTCGTTTTTGTTTTTGTTTTCGTTTTTGTTTTCGTTTTTGTTTTCGTTTTTGTTTTCGTTTTTGTTTTCGTTTTTGTTTTTGTTTTCGTTTTTGTTTTCGTTTTTGTTTTTGTTTTCCTTTTCGTTTTTGTTTTCGTTTTTGTTTTCGTTTTTGTTTTCGTTTTTGTTTTCGTTTTTGTTTTCGTTTTTGTTTTTGTTTTCGTTTTTGTTTTCGTTTTTGTTTTCGTTTTTGTTTTCGTTTTTGTTTTCGTTTTTGTTTTCGTTTTTGTTTTTGTTTTCGTTTTTGTATTCGTTTTTGTTTTCGTTTTTGTTTTCGTTTTTGTTTTCGTTTTTGTTTTCGTTTTTGTTTTCGTTTTTGTTTTCGTTTTTGTTTTCGTTTTTGTTTTCGTTTTTGTTTTCGTTTTTGTTTTCGTTTTTGTTTTCGTGTTTGTTTTCGTTTTTGTTTTCGTTTTTGTTTTCGTTTTTGTTTTTGTTTTCGTTTTTGTTTTTGTTTTTGTCCTTGTTTCTGTCCTTGTCTTTGTCTTAATTGGTTTTTGTTTGTACGAGACTAAGTCCAGCGGCATAATGCTCTTCGATCGCACACGACCAAGTCCAGCGGCGTGTCGCTCCTAGGGCTGTTGCGAATACTTAAAAGTCCCTACGGTCAAAATCATTGGGTTGCGACTCACCTTTACGAGTTGCTCGCTCGCTGCGCTCGCTCGGAATGTTATAGCCTTACCTAAAACCAATCCACCTTGCGTTCGTTTTTCGAAAAGACCGCGATTTTCCGATAATTTACAGACGCGCGGGATCGGTTTTGAGGTTAGGCTAGTTTTATAAGAGCGAGCGAAGCGAGCGAGAAGCTACATCAATTCCCGCGCTATAGTTATATATCAAATGTTCTTTACTAACAATTCTCACCGATCGAAAGAAAGTTTCTGATTTGATAGAAGAATAACAGATATGTTTCGCTAGGTACGCGATTCGTGCTGATCGATGTATCTCGATGATGTTGTTGTTTTCGTTTTTGTTTTCGTTTTTGTTTTCGTTTTTGTTTTCGTTTTTGTTTTCGTTTTTGATTTCGTTTTTGTTTTCGTTTTTGTTTTCGTTTTTGTTTTCGTTTTTGTTTTCGTTTTTGTTTTCGTTTTTGTTTTCTTTTTTGTTTTCGTTTTTGTTTTCGTTTTTGTTTTCTTTTTTGTTTTCGTTTTTGTTTTCGTTTTTGTTTTCGTTTTTGTTTTCGTTTTTGTTTTCGTTTTTGTTTTCGTTTTTGTTTTCGTTTTTGTTTTCGTTTTTGTTTTCGTTTTTGTTTTCGTTTTCGTTTTTGTTTTCGTTTTTGTTTTCGTTTTTGTTTTCGTTTTTGTTTTCGTTTTTGTTTTCGTTTTTGTTTTCGTTTTTGTTTTTGTTTTCGTTTTTGTTTTCGTTTTTGTTTTTGTTTTCCTTTTCGTTTTTGTTTGTGTTTTTGTTTTCGTTTTTGTTTTCGTTTTTGTTTTCGTTTTTGTTTTCGTTTTTGTTTTCGTTTTTGTTTTCGTTTTTGTTTTCGTGTTTGTTTTCGTTTTTGTTTTCGTTTTTGTTTTCGTTTTTGTTTTTGTTTTCGTTTTTGTTTTCGTTTTTGTTTTTGTTTTCCTTTTCGTTTTTGTTTGTGTTTTTGTTTTTGTCCTTGTTTCTGTCCTTGTCTTTGTCTTAATTGGTTTTTGTTTGTACGAGACTAAGTCCAGCGGCATAATGCTCTTCGATCGCACACGACCAAGTCCAGCGGCGTGTCGCTCCTAGGGCTGTTGCGAATACTTAGAAGTCCCTACGGTCAAAATCATTGGGTTGCGACTCACCTTTACGAGTTGCTCGCTCGCTGCGCTCGCTCGGAATGTTATAGCCTTACCTAAAACCAATCCACCTTGCGTTCGTTTTTCGAAAAGACCGCGATTTTCCGATAATTTACAGACGCGCGGGATCGGTTTTGAGGTTAGGCTAGTTTTATAAGAGCGAGCGAAGCGAGCGAGAAGCTACATCAATTCCCGCGCTATAGTTATATATCAAATGTTCTTTACTAACAATTCTCACCGATCGAAAGAAAGTTTCTGATTTGATAGAAGAATAACAGATATGTTTCGCTAGGTACGCGATTCGTGCTGATCGATGTATCTCGATGATGTTGTTGTTTTCGTTTTTGTTTTCGTTTTTGTTTTCGTTTTTGTTTTCGTTTTTGATTTCGTTTTTGTTTTCGTTTTTGTTTTCGTTTTTGTTTTCGTTTTTGTTTTCGTTTTTGTTTTCGTTTTTGTTTTCGTTTTTGTTTTCGTGTTTGTTTTCGTTTTTGTTTTCGTTTTTGTTTTCGTTTTTGTTTTTGTTTTCGTTTTTGTTTTTGTTTTTGTCCTTGTTTCTGTCCTTGTCTTTGTCTTAATTGGTTTTTGTTTGTACGAGACTAAGTCCAGCGGCATAATGCTCTTCGATCGCACACGACCAAGTCCAGCGGCGTGTCGCTCCTAGGGCTGTTGCGAATACTTAAAAGTCCCTACGGTCAAAATCATTGGGTTGCGACTCACCTTTACGAGTTGCTCGCTCGCTGCGCTCGCTCGGAATGTTATAGCCTTACCTAAAACCAATCCACCTTGCGTTCGTTTTTCGAAAAGACCGCGATTTTCCGATAATTTACAGACGCGCGGGATCGGTTTTGAGGTTAGGCTAGTTTTATAAGAGCGAGCGAAGCGAGCGAGAAGCTACATCAATTCCCGCGCTATAGTTATATATCAAATGTTCTTTACTAACAATTCTCACCGATCGAAAGAAAGTTTCTGATTTGATAGAAGAATAACAGATATGTTTCGCTAGGTACGCGATTCGTGCTGATCGATGTATCTCGATGATGTTGTTGTTTTCGTTTTTGTTTTCGTTTTTGTTTTCGTTTTTGTTTTCGTTTTTGTTTTCGTTTTTGATTTCGTTTTTGTTTTCGTTTTTGTTTTCGTTTTTGTTTTCGTTTTTGTTTTCGTTTTTGTTTTCGTTTTTGTTTTCGTTTTTGTTTTCGTGTTTGTTTTCGTTTTTGTTTTCGTTTTCGTTTTTGTTTTTGTTTTTGTTTTTGATTTTGTTTTTGTTTTTGTCCTTGTTTCTGTCCTTGTCTTTGTCTTAATTGGTTTTTGTTTGTACGAGACTAAGTCCAGCGGCATAATGCTCTTCGATCCCACACGACCAAGTCCAGCGGCGTGTCGCTCCTAGGGCTGTTGCGAATACTTAAAAGTCCCTACGGTCAAAATCATTGGGTTGCGACTCACCTTTACGAGTTGCTCGCTCGCTGCGCTCGCTCGGAATGTTATAGCCTTACCTAAAACCAATCCACCTTGCGTTCGTTTTTCGAAAAGACCGCGATTTTCCGATAATTTACAGACGCGCGGGATCGGTTTTGAGGTTAGGCTAGTTTTATAAGAGCGAGCGAAGCGAGCGAGAAGCTACATCAATTCCCGCGCTATAGTTATATATCAAATGTTCTTTACTAACAATTCTCACCGATCGAAAGAAAGTTTCTGATTTGATAGAAGAATAACAGATATGTTTCGCTAGGTACGCGATTCGTGCTGATCGATGTATCTCGATGATGTTTTTGTTTTCGTTTTTGTTTTCGTTTTTGTTTTCGTTTTTGTTTTCGTTTTTGTTTTCGTTTTTGTTTTCGTTTTTGTTTTCGTTTTTGTTTTCGTTTTTGTTTTCGTTTTTGTTTTCGTGTTTGTTTTCGTTTTTGTTTTCGTTTTCGTTTTCGTTTTTGTTTTCTTTTTTGTTTTCGTTTTTGTTTTCGTTTTTGTTTTCGTTTTTGTTTTCGTTTTTGTTTTCGTTTTTGTTTTCGTTTTTGTTTTCGTTTTTGTTTTCGTTTTTGATTTCGTTTTTGTTTTCGTTTTTGTTTTCGTTTTTGTTTTCGTTTTTGTTTTCGTTTTTGTTTTCGTTTTTGTTTTCGTTTTTGTTTTCGTGTTTGTTTTCGTTTTTGTTTTCGTTTTTGTTTTCGTTTTTGTTTTTGTTTTCGTTTTTGTTTTTGTTTTTGTCCTTGTTTCTGTCCTTGTCTTTGTCTTAATTGGTTTTTGTTTGTACGAGACTAAGTCCAGCGGCATAATGCTCTTCGATCGCACACGACCAAGTCCAGCGGCGTGTCGCTCCTAGGGCTGTTGCGAATACTTAAAAGTCCCTACGGTCAAAATCATTGGGTTGCGACTCACCTTTACGAGTTGCTCGCTCACTGCGCTCGCTCGGAATGTTATAGCCTTACCTAAAACCAATCCACCTTGCGTTCGTTTTTCGAAAAGACCGCGATTTTCCGATAATTTACAGACGCGCGGGATCGTTTTTGAGGTTAGGCTAGTTTTATAAGAGCGAGCGAAGCGAGCGAGAAGCTACATCAATTCCCGCGCTATAGTTATATATCAAATGTTCTTTACTAACAATTCTCACCGATCGAAAGAAAGTTTCTGATTTGATAGAAGAATAACAGATATGTTTCGCTAGGTACGCGATTCGTGCTGATCGATGTATCTCGATGATGTTTTTGTTTTCGTTTTTGTTTTCGTTTTTGTTTTCGTTTTTGTTTTTGTTTTCGTTTTTGTTTTCGTTTTTGTTTTCGTTTTTGTTTTTGTTTTCGTTTTTGTTTTTGTTTTTGTCCTTGTTTCTGTCCTTGTCTTTGTCTTAATTGGTTTTTGTTTGTACGAGACTAAGTCCAGCGGCATAATGCTCTTCGATCGCACACGACCAAGTCCAGCGGCGTGTCGCTCCTAGGGCTGTTGCGAATACTTAAAAGTCCCTACGGTCAAAATCATTGGGTTGCGACTCACCTTTACGAGTTGCTCGCTCGCTGCGCTCGCTCGGAATGTTATAGCCTTACCTAAAACCAATCCACCTTGCGTTCGTTTTTCGAAAAGACCGCGATTTTCCGATAATTTACAGACGCGCGGGATCGGTTTTGAGGTTAGGCTAGTTTTATAAGAGCGAGCGAAGCGAGCGAGAAGCTACATCAATTCCCGCGCTATAGTTATATATCAAATGTTCTTTACTAACAATCCTCACCGATCGAAAGAAAGTTTCTGATTTGATAGAAGAATAACAGATATGTTTCGCTAGGTACGCGATTCGTGCTGATCGATGTATCTCGATGATGTTGTTGTTTTCGTTTTTGTTTTCGTTTTTGTTTTCGTTTTTGTTTTCGTTTTTCTTTTCGTGTTTGTTTTCGTTTTTGTTTTCGTTTTTGTTTTCTTTTTTGTTTTCGTTTTTGTTTTCGTTTTTGTTTTCTTTTTTGTTTTCGTTTTTGTTTTCGTTTTTGTTTTCGTTTTTGTTTTCGTTTTTGTTTTCGTTTTTGTTTTCGTTTTTGTTTTCGTTTTTGTTTTCGTTTTTGTTTTCGTTTTTGTTTTTGTTTTCGTTTTTGTTTTCGTTTTTGTTTTCGTTTTTGTTTTCGTTTTTGTTTTCGTTTTTGTTTTCGTTTTTGTTTTTGTTTTCGTTTTTGTTTTCGTTTTTGTTTTTGTTTTCCTTTTCGTTTTTGTTTGTGTTTTTGTTTTCGTTTTTGTTTTCGTTTTTGTTTTCGTTTTTGTTTTCGTTTTTGTTTTCGTTTTTGTTTTCGTTTTTGTTTTCGTGTTTGTTTTCGTTTTTGTTTTCGTTTTTGTTTTCGTTTTTGTTTTTGTTTTCGTTTTTGTTTTCGTTTTTGTTTTTGTTTTCCTTTTCGTTTTTGTTTGTGTTTTTATTTTTGTCCTTGTTTCTGTCCTTGTCTTTGTCTTAATTGGTTTTTGTTTGTACGAGACTAAGTCCAGCGGCATAATGCTCTTCGATCGCACACGACCAAGTCCAGCGGCGTGTCGCTCCTAGGGCTGTTGCGAATACTTAAAAGTCCCTACGGTCAAAATCATTGGGTTGCGACTCACCTTTACGAGTTGCTCGCTCGCTGCGCTCGCTCGGAATGTTATAGCCTTACCTAAAACCAATCCACCTTGCGTTCGTTTTTCGAAAAGACCGCGATTTTCCGATAATTTACAGACGCGCGGGATCGGTTTTGAGGTTAGGCTAGTTTTATAAGAGCGAGCGAAGCGAGCGAGAAGCTACATCAATTCCCGCGCTATAGTTATATATCAAATGTTCTTTACTAACAATTCTCACCGATCGAAAGAAAGTTTCTGATTTGATAGAAGAATAACAGATATGTTTCGCTAGGTACGCGATTCGTGCTGATCGATGTATCTCGATGATGTTTTTGTTTTCGTTTTTGTTTTCGTTTTTGTTTTCGTTTTTGTTTTCGTTTTTGTTTTCGTTTTTGTTTTCGTTTTTGTTTTCGTTTTTGTTTTCGTTTTTGTTTTCGTTTTTGTTTTCGTTTTTGTTTTCGTGTTTGTTTTCGTTTTTGTTTTCGTTTTCGTTTTCGTTTTTGTTTTCTTTTTTGTTTTCGTTTTTGTTTTCGTTTTTGTTTTCGTTTTTGTTTTCGTTTTTGTTTTCGTTTTTGTTTTCGTTTTTGTTTTCGTTTTTGTTTTCGTTTTTGTTTTCGTTTTTGATTTCGTTTTTGTTTTCGTTTTTGTTTTCGTTTTTGTTTTCGTTTTTGTTTTCGTTTTTGTTTTCGTTTTTGTTTTCGTTTTTGTTTTCGTGTTTGTTTTCGTTTTTGTTTTCGTTTTTGTTTTCGTTTTTGTTTTTGTTTTCGTTTTTGTTTTTGTTTTTGTCCTTGTTTCTGTCCTTGTCTTTGTCTTAATTGGTTTTTGTTTGTACGAGACTAAGTCCAGCGGCATAATGCTCTTCGATCGCACACGACCAAGTCCAGCGGCGTGTCGCTCCTAGGGCTGTTGCGAATACTTAAAAGTCCCTACGGTCAAAATCATTGGGTTGCGACTCACCTTTACGAGTTGCTCGCTCGCTGCGCTCGCTCGGAATGTTATAGCCTTACCTAAAACCAATCCACCTTGCGTTCGTTTTTCGAAAAGACCGCGATTTTCCGATAATTTACAGACGCGCGGGATCGGTTTTGAGGTTAGGCTAGTTTTATAAGAGCGAGCGAAGCGAGCGAGAAGCTACATCAATTCCCGCGCTATAGTTATATATCAAATGTTCTTTACTAACAATTCTCACCGATCGAAAGAAAGTTTCTGATTTGATAGAAGAATAACAGATATGTTTCGCTAGGTACGCGATTCGTGCTGATCGATGTATCTCGATGATGTTTTTGTTTTCGTTTTTGTTTTCGTTTTTGTTTTCGTTTTTGTTTTCGTTTTTGATTTCGTTTTTGTTTTCGTTTTTGTTTTCGTTTTTGTTTTCGTTTTTGTTTTCGTTTTTGTTTTCGTTTTTGTTTTCGTTTTTGTTTTCGTGTTTGTTTTCGTTTTTGTTTTCGTTTTTGTTTTCGTTTTTGTTTTTGTTTTCGTTTTTGTTTTTGTTTTTGTCCTTGTTTCTGTCCTTGTCTTTGTCTTAATTGGTTTTTGTTTGTACGAGACTAAGTCCAGCGGCGTAATGCTCTTCGATCGCACACGACCAAGTCCAGCGGCGTGTCGCTCCTAGGGCTGTTGCGAATACTTAAAAGTCCCTACGGTCAAAATCATTGGGTTGCGACTCACCTTTACGAGTTGCTCGCTCGCTGCGCTCGCTCGGAATGTTATAGCCTTACCTAAAACCAATCCACCTTGCGTTCGTTTTTCGAAAAGACCGCGATTTTCCGATAATTTACAGACGCGCGGGATCGGTTTTGAGGTTAGGCTAGTTTTATAAGAGCGAGCGAAGCGAGCGAGAAGCTACATCAATTCCCGCGCTATAGTTATATATCAAATGTTCTTTACTAACAATTCTCACCGATCGAAAGAAAGTTTCTGATTTGATAGAAGAATAACAGATATGTTTCGCTAGGTACGCGATTCGTGCTGATCGATGTATCTCGATGATGTTTTTGTTTTCGTTTTTGTTTTCGTTTTTGTTTTCGTTTTTGTTTTCGTTTTTGTTTTCGTTTTTGTTTTCGTTTTTGTTTTCGTTTTTGTTTTCGTTTTTGTTTTCGTTTTTGTTTTCGTTTTTGTTTTCGTGTTTGTTTTCGTTTTCGTTTTCGTTTTCGTTTTCGTTTTTGTTTTCTTTTTTGTTTTCGTTTTTGTTTTCGTTTTTGTTTTCGTTTTTGTTTTCGTTTTTGTTTTCGTTTTTGTTTTCGTTTTTGTTTTCGTTTTTGTTTTCGTTTTTGTTTTCGTTTTTGATTTCGTTTTTGTTTTCGTTTTTGTTTTCGTTTTTGTTTTCGTTTTTGTTTTCGTTTTTGTTTTCGTTTTTGTTTTCGTTTTTGTTTTCGTGTTTGTTTTCGTTTTTGTTTTCGTTTTTGTTTTCGTTTTTGTTTTTGTTTTCGTTTTTGTTTTTGTTTTTGTCCTTGTTTCTGTCCTTGTCTTTGTCTTAATTGGTTTTTGTTTGTACGAGACTAAGTCCAGCGGCATAATGCTCTTCGATCGCACACGACCAAGTCCAGCGGCGTGTCGCTCCTAGGGCTGTTGCGAATACTTAAAAGTCCCTACGGTCAAAATCATTGGGTTGCGACTCACCTTTACGAGTTGCTCGCTCGCTGCGCTCGCTCGGAATGTTATAGCCTTACCTAAAACCAATCCACCTTGCGTTCGTTTTTCGAAAAGACCGCGATTTTCCGATAATTTACAGACGCGCGGGATCGGTTTTGAGGTTAGGCTAGTTTTATAAGAGCGAGCGAAGCGAGCGAGAAGCTACATCAATTCCCGCGCTATAGTTATATATCAAATGTTCTTTACTAACAATTCTCACCGATCGAAAGAAAGTTTCTGATTTGATAGAAGAATAACAGATATGTTTCGCTAGGTACGCGATTCGTGCTGATCGATGTATCTCGATGATGTTTTTGTTTTCGTTTTTGTTTTCGTTTTTGTTTTCGTTTTTGTTTTCGTTTTTCTTTTCGTGTTTGTTTTCGTTTTTGTTTTCGTTTTTGTTTTCTTTTTTGTTTTCGTTTTTGTTTTTGTTTTCGTTTTTGTTTTCGTTTTTGTTTTCGTTTTTGTTTTCGTTTTTGTTTTCGTTTTTGTTTTCGTTTTCGTTTTCGTTTTTGTTTTCTTTTTTGTTTTCGTTTTTGTTTTCGTTTTTGTTTTCGTTTTTGTTTTCGTTTTTGTTTTCGTTTTTGTTTTCGTTTTTGTTTTCGTTTTTGTTTTCGTTTTCGTTTTCGTTTTTGTTTTCTTTTTTGTTTTCGTTTTTGTTTTCGTTTTTGTTTTCGTTTTTGTTTTCGTTTTTGTTTTCGTTTTTGTTTTCGTTTTTGTTTTCGTTTTTGTTTTCGTTTTTGTTTTCGTTTTTGTTTTCGTTTTTGTTTTCGTTTTTGTTTTCGTTTTTGATTTCGTTTTTGTTTTCGTTTTTGTTTTCGTTTTTGTTTTCGTTTTTGTTTTCGTTTTTGTTTTCGTTTTTGTTTTCGTGTTTGTTTTCGTTTTTGTTTTCGTTTTTGTTTTCTTTTTTGTTTTCGTTTTTGTTTTCGTTTTTGTTTTCGTTTTTGTTTTCGTTTTTGTTTTCGTTTTTGTTTTCGTTTTTGTTTTCGTTTTTGTTTTCGTGTTTGTTTTCGTTTTTGTTTTCGTTTTCGTTTTCGTTTTTGTTTTCTTTTTTGTTTTCGTTTTTGTTTTCGTTTTTGTTTTCGTTTTTGTTTTCGTTTTTGTTTTCGTTTTTGTTTTCGTTTTTGTTTTCGTTTTTGTTTTCGTTTTTGATTTCGTTTTTGTTTTCGTTTTTGTTTTCGTTTTTGTTTTCGTTTTTGTTTTCGTTTTTGTTTTCGTTTTTGTTTTCGTTTTTGTTTTCGTGTTTGTTTTCGTTTTTGTTTTCGTTTTTGTTTTCGTTTTTGTTTTTGTTTTCGTTTTTGTTTTTGTTTTTGTCCTTGTTTCTGTCCTTGTCTTTGTCTTAATTGGTTTTTGTTTGTACGAGACTAAATCCAGCGGCATAATGCTCTTCGATCGCACACGACCAAGTCCAGCGGCGTGTCGCTCCTAGGGCTGTTGCGAATACTTAAAAGTCCCTACGGTCAAAATCATTGGGTTGCGACTCACCTTTACGAGTTGCTCGCTCGCTGCGCTCGCTCGGAATGTTATAGCCTTACCTAAAACCAATCCACCTTGCGTTCGTTTTTCGAAAAGACCGCGATTTTCCGATAATTTACAGACGCGCGGGATCGGTTTTGAGGTTAGGCTAGTTTTATAAGAGCGAGCGAAGCGAGCGAGAACCTACATCAATTCCCGCGCTATAGTTATATATCAAATGTTCTTTACTAACAATTCTCACCGATCGAAAGAAAGTTTCTGATTTGATAGAAGAATAACAGATATGTTTCGCTAGGTACGCGATTCGTGCTGATCGATGTATCTCGATGATGTTTTTGTTTTCGTTTTTGTTTTCGTTTTTGTTTTCGTTTTTGTTTTCGTTTTTCTTTTCGTGTTTGTTTTCGTTTTTGTTTTCGTTTTTGTTTTCGTTTTTGTTTTCGTTTTTGTTTTCGTTTTTGTTTTCGTTTTTGTTTTCGTTTTTGTTTTCGTTTTTGTTTTCGTTTTTGTTTTCGTTTTTGTTTTCGTTTTTGTTTTCGTTTTCCTTTTCGTTTTTGTTTGTGTTTTTGTTTTTGTCCTTGTTTCTGTCCTTGTCTTTGTCTTAATTGGTTTTTGTTTGTACGAGACTAAGTCCAGCGGCATAATGCTCTTCGATCGCACACGACCAAGTCCAGCGGCGTGTCGCTCCTAGGGCTGTTGCGAATACTTAAAAGTCCCTACGGTCAAAATCATTGGGTTGCGACTCACCTTTACGAGTTGCTCGCTCGCTGCGCTCGCTCGGAATGTTATAGCCTTACCTAAAACCAATCCACCTTGCGTTCGTTTTTCGAAAAGACCGCGATTTTCCGATAATTTACAGACGCGCGGGATCGGTTTTGAGGTTAGGCTAGTTTTATAAGAGCGAGCGAAGCGAGCGAGAAGCTACATCAATTCCCGCGCTATAGTTATATATCAAATGTTCTTTACTAACAATTCTCACCGATCGAAAGAAAGTTTCTGATTTGATAGAAGAATAACAGATATGTTTCGCTAGGTACGCGATTCGTGCTGATCGATGTATCTCGATGATGTTTTTGTTTTCGTTTTTGTTTTCGTTTTTGTTTTCGTTGTTGTTTTCGTTTTTGTTTTCGTTTTTGTTTTCGTTTTTGTTTTCGTTTTTGTTTTCGTTTTCGTTTTCGTTTTTGTTTTCTTTTTTGTTTTCGTTTTTGTTTTCGTTTTTGTTTTCGTTTTTGTTTTCGTCTTTGTTTTCGTTTTTGTTTTCGTTTTTGTTTTCGTTTTTGTTTTCGTTTTTGTTTTCGTTTTTGATTTCGTTTTTGTTTTCGTTTTTGTTTTCGTTTTTGTTTTCGTTTTTGTTTTCGTTTTTGTTTTCGTTTTTGTTTTCGTGTTTGTTTTCGTTTTTGTTTTCGTTTTTGTTTTCTTTTTTGTTTTCGTTTTTGTTTTCGTTTTTGTTTTCGTTTTTGTTTTCGTTTTTGTTTTCGTTTTTGTTTTCGTTTTTGTTTTCGTTTTTGTTTTCGTGTTTGTTTTCGTTTTTGTTTTCGTTTTCGTTTTCGTTTTTGTTTTCTTTTTTGTTTTCGTTTTTGTTTTCGTTTTTGTTTTCGTTTTTGTTTTCGTTTTTGTTTTCGTTTTTGTTTTCGTTTTTGTTTTCGTTTTTGTTTTCGTTTTTGTTTTCGTTTTTGATTTCGTTTTTGTTTTCGTTTTTGTTTTCGTTTTTGTTTTCGTTTTTGTTTTCGTTTTTGTTTTCGTTTTTGTTTTCGTTTTTGTTTTCGTTTTTGTTTTCGTGTTTGTTTTCGTTTTTGTTTTCGTTTTTGTTTTCGTTTTTGTTTTTGTTTTCGTTTTTGTTTTTGTTTTTGTCCTTGTTTCTGTCCTTGTCTTTGTCTTAATTGGTTTTTGTTTGTACGAGACTAAGTCCAGCGGCATAATGCTCTTCGATCGCACACGACCAAGTCCAGCGGCGTGTCGCTCCTAGGGCTGTTGCGAATACTTAAAAGTCCCTACGGTCAAAATCATTGGGTTGCGACTCACCTTTACGAGTTGCTCGCTCGCTGCGCTCGCTCGGAATGTTATAGCCTTACCTAAAACCAATCCACCTTGCGTTCGTTTTTCGAAAAGACCGCGATTTTCCGATAATTTACAGACGCGCGGGATCGGTTTTGAGGTTAGGCTAGTTTTATAAGAGCGAGCGAAGCGAGCGAGAAGCTACATCAATTCCCGCGCTATAGTTATATATCAAATGTTCTTTACTAACAATTCTCACCGATCGAAAGAAAGTTTCTGATTTGATAGAAGAATAACAGATATGTTTCGCTAGGTACGCGATTCGTGCTGATCGATGTATCTCGATGATGTTTTTGTTTTCGTTTTTGTTTTCGTTTTTGTTTTCGTTTTTGTTTTCGTTTTTCTTTTCGTGTTTGTTTTCGTTTTTGTTTTCGTTTTTGTTTTCTTTTTTGTTTTCGTTTTTGTTTTCGTTTTTGTTTTCTTTTTTGTTTTCGTTTTTGTTTTCGTTTTTGTTTTCGTTTTTGTTTTCGTTTTTGTTTTCGTTTTTGTTTTCGTTTTTGTTTTCGTTTTTGTTTTCGTTTTTGTTTTCGTTTTTGTTTTTGTTTTCGTTTTTGTTTTTGTTTTTGTTTTCGTTTTTGTTTTCGTTTTTGTTTTTGTTTTCGTTTTTGTTTTTGTTTTCGCTTTTGTTTTCGTTTTTGTTTTTGTTTTCCTTTTCGTTTTTGTTTGTGTTTTTGTTTTCGTTTTTGTTTTCGTTTTTGTTTTCGTTTTTGTTTTCGTTTTTGTTTTCGTTTTTGTTTTCGTTTTTGTTTTCGTGTTTGTTTTCGTTTTTGTTTTCGTTTTTGTTTTCGTTTTTGTTTTCGTTTTTGTTTTCGTTTTTGTTTTCGTTTTTGTTTTCGTTTTTGTTTTCGTTTTTGATTTCGTTTTTGTTTTCGTTTTTGTTTTCGTTTTTGTTTTCGTTTTTGTTTTCGTTTTTGTTTTCGTTTTTGTTTTCGTTTTTGTTTTCGTGTTTGTTTTCGTTTTTGTTTTCGTTTTTGTTTTCGTTTTTGTTTTCGTTTTTGTTTTCGTTTTTGTTTTCGTTTTTGTTTTCGTTTTTGATTTCGTTTTTGTTTTCGTTTTTGTTTTCGTTTTTGTTTTCGTTTTTGTTTTCGTTTTTGTTTTCGTTTTTGTTTTCGTTTTTGTTTTCGTGTTTGTTTTTGTTTTCGTTTTTGTTTTCGTTTTTGTTTTCGTTTTTGTTTTCGTTTTTGTTTTCGTTTTTGATTTCGTTTTTGTTTTCGTTTTTGTTTTCGTTTTTGTTTTCGTTTTTGTTTTTGTTTTCGTTTTTGTTTTCGTTTTTGTTTTCGTTTTTGTTTTCGTTTTTGTTTTCGTTTTTGTTTTCGTTTTTGTTTTCGTTTTTGTTTTCGTTTTTGTTTTCGTTTTTGTTTTCGTTTTTGTTTTTGTTTTCGTTTTTGTTTTCGTTTTTGTTTTCGTTTTTGTTTTCGTTTTTGTTTTCGTTTTTGTTTTCGTTTTTGTTTTTGTTTTCGTTTTTGTTTTCGTTTTTGTTTTTGTTTTCCTTTTCGTTTTTGTTTGTGTTTTTGTTTTCGTTTTTGTTTTCGTTTTTGTTTTTGTTTTCCTTTTCGTTTTTGTTTTCGTTTTTGTTTTCGTTTTTGTTTTCGTTTTTGTTTTCGTTTTTGTTTTCGTTTTTGTTTTCGTTTTTGTTTTCGTTTTTGTTTTCGTTTTTGTTTTCGTTTTTGTTTTCGTTTTTGTTTTCGTTTTTGTTTTCGTTTTTGTTTTCGTTTTTGTTTTTGTTTTCGTTTTTGTTTTCGTTTTTGTTTTCGTTTTTGTTTTCGTTTTTGTTTTCGTTTTTGTTTTCGTGTTTGTTTTCGTTTTTGTTTTCGTTTTTGTTTTCGTTTTTGTTTTCGTTTTCGTTTTTGTTTTCGTTTTTGTTTTCGTTTTTGTTTTCGTTTTTGTTTTCGTTTTTGTTTTCGTTTTTGTTTTCGTTTCAGTTTTCGTTTTTGTTTTCGTTTTTGTTTTTGTTTTTGTTTTCGTTTTTGTTTTCGTTTTTGTTTTCGTTTTTGTTTTCGTTTTTGTTTTCGTTTTTGTTTTCGTTTTTGTTTTCGTGTTTGTTTTCGTTTTTGTTTTCGTGTTTGTTTTCGTTTTTGTTTTCGTTTTTGTTTTTGTTTTCGTTTTTGTTTTCGTTTTTGTTTTTGTTTTCCTTTTCGTTTTTGTTTGTGTTTTCGTTTTTGTTTTCGTTTTTGTTTTCGTTTTTGTTTTCGTTTTTGTTTTCGTTTTTGTTTTCGTTTTTGTTTTCGTTTTTGTTTTCGTTTTTGTTTTCGTTTTTGTTTTCGTTTTTGTTTACGTTTTTGTTTTTGTTTTTGTTTTCGTTTTTGTTTTCGTTTTTGTTTTTGTTTTCCTTTTCGTTTTTGTTTTCGTTTTTGTTTTCGTTTTTGTTTTCGTTTTTGTTTTCGTTTTTGTTTTCGTTTTTGATTTCGTTTTTGTTTTCGTTTTTGTTTTCGTTTTTGTTTTCGTTTTTGTTTTTGTTTTCGTTTTTGTTTTCGTTTTCCTTTTCGTTTTTGTTTTCGTTTTTGTTTTCGTTTTTGTTTTCGTTTTTGTTTTCGTTTTTGTTTTCGTTTTTGTTTTCGTTTTTGTTTTCGTTTTTGTTTTCGTTTTTGTTTTCGTGTTTGTTTTCGTTTTTGTTTTCGTTTTTGTTTTCGTTTTTGTTTTCGTTTTTGTTTTCGTTTTTGTTTTCTTTTTTGTTTTCGTTTTTGTTTTCGTTTTTGTTTTCGTTTTTGTTTTCGTTTTTGTTTTCGTTTTTGTTTTCGTTTTTGTTTTCGTTTTTGTTTTCGTTTTTGATTTCGTTTTTGTTTTCGTTTTTGTTTTCGTTTTTGTTTTCGTTTTTGTTTTTGTTTTCGTTTTTGTTTTCGTTTTTGTTTTCGTTTTTGTTTTCGTGTTTAGTTTTCGTTTTTGTTTTCGTTTTCGTTTTTGTTTTCGTTTTTGTTTTTGTTTTCCTTTTCGTTTTTTTTTTCGATTTTGTTTTCGTTTTTGTTTTCGTTTTTGTTTTCGTTTTTGTTTTTGTTTTTGTTTTTGTTTTTGTTTTCGTTTTTGTTTTCGTTTTTGTTTTCGTTTTTGTTTTCGTTTTTGTTTACGTTTTTGTTTTCGTTTTTGTTTTCGTTTTCCTTTTCGTTTTTGTTTGTGTTTTTGTTTTTGTCCTTGTTTCTGTCCTTGTCTTTGTCTTAATTGGTTTTTGTTTGTACGAGACTAAGTCCAGCGGCATAATGCTCTTCGATCGCACACGACCAAGTCCAGCGGCGTGTCGCTCCTAGGGCTGTTGCGAATACTTAAAAGTCCCTACGGTCAAAATCATTGGGTTGCGACTCACCTTTACGAGTTGCTCGCTCGCTGCGCTCGCTCGGAATGTTATAGCCTTACCTAAAACCAATCCACCTTGCGTTCGTTTTTCGAAAAGACCGCGATTTTCCGATAATTTACAGACGCGCGGGATCGGTTTTGAGGTTAGGCTAGTTTTATAAGAGCGAGCGAAGCGAGCGAGAAGCTACATCAATTCCCGCGCTATAGTTATATATCAAATGTTCTTTACTAACAATTCTCACCGATCGAAAGAAAGTTTCTGATTTGATAGAAGAATAACAGATATGTTTCGCTAGGTACGCGATTCGTGCTGATCGATGTATCTCGATGATGTTTTTGTTTTCGTTTTTGTTTTCGTTTTTGTTTTCGTTTTTGTTTTCGTTTTTGTTTTCGTTTTTGTTTTCGTTTTTGTTTTCGTTTTTGTTTTCGTTTTCGTTTTCGTTTTTGTTTTCTTTTTTGTTTTCGTTTTTGTTTTCGTTTTTGTTTCCGTTTTTGTTTTCGTTTTTGTTTTCGTTTTTGTTTTCGTTTTTGTTTTCGTTTTTGTTTTCGTTTTTGTTTTCGTTTTTGATTTCGTTTTTGTTTTCGTTTTTGTTTTCGTTTTTGTTTTCGTTTTTGTTTTCGTTTTTGTTTTCGTTTTTGTTTTCGTGTTTGTTTTCGTTTTTGTTTTCGTTTTTGTTTTCTTTTTTGTTTTCGTTTTTGTTTTCGTTTTTGTTTTCGTTTTTGTTTTCGTTTTTGTTTTCGTTTTTGTTTTCGTTTTTGTTTTCGTTTTTGTTTTCGTGTTTGTTTTCGTTTTTGTTTTCGTTTTCGTTTTTGTTTTCTTTTTTGTTTTCGTTTTTGTTTTCGTTTTTGTTTTCGTTTTTGTTTTCGTTTTTGTTTTCGTTTTTGTTTTCGTTTTTGTTTTCGTGTTTGTTTTCGTTTTTGTTTTCGTTTTTGTTTTCGTTTTTGTTTTTGTTTTCGTTTTTGTTTTTGTTTTTGTCCTTGTTTCTGTCCTTGTCTTTGTCTTAATTGGTTTTTGTTTGTACGAGACTAAGTCCAGCGGCATAATGCTCTTCGATCGCACACGACCAAGTCCAGCGGCGTGTCGCTCCTAGGGCTGTTGCGAATACTTAAAAGTCCCTACGGTCAAAATCATTGGGTTGCGACTCACCTTTACGAGTTGCTCGCTCGCTGCGCTCGCTCGGAATGTTATAGCCTTACCTAAAACCAATCCACCTTGCGTTCGTTTTTCGAAAAGACCGCGATTTTCCGATAATTTACAGACGCGCGGGATCGGTTTTGAGGTTAGGCTAGTTTTATAAGAGCGAGCGAAGCGAGCGAGAAGCTACATCAATTCCCGCGCTATAGTTATATATCAAATGTTCTTTACTAACAATTCTCACCGATCGAAAGAAAGTTTCTGATTTGATAGAAGAATAACAGATATGTTTCGCTAGGTACGCGATTCGTGCTGATCGATGTATCTCGATGATGTTTTTGTTTTCGTTTTTGTTTTCGTTTTTGTTTTCGTTTTTGTTTTCGTTTTTGTTTTCGTTTTTGTTTTCGTTTTTGTTTTCGTTTTTGTTTTCGTTTTCGTTTTCGTTTTTGTTTTCTTTTTTGTTTTCGTTTTTGTTTTCGTTTTTGTTTCCGTTTTTGTTTTCGTTTTTGTTTTCGTTTTTGTTTTCGTTTTTGTTTTCGTTTTTGTTTTCGTTTTTGTTTTCGTTTTTGATTTCGTTTTTGTTTTCGTTTTTGTTTTCGTTTTTGTTTTCGTTTTTGTTTTCGTTTTTGTTTTCGTTTTTGTTTTCGTGTTTGTTTTCGTTTTTGTTTTCGTTTTTGTTTTCTTTTTTGTTTTCGTTTTTGTTTTCGTTTTTGTTTTCGTTTTTGTTTTCGTTTTTGTTTTCGTTTTTGTTTTCGTTTTTGTTTTCGTTTTTGTTTTCGTGTTTGTTTTCGTTTTTGTTTTCGTTTTCGTTTTTGTTTTCTTTTTTGTTTTCGTTTTTGTTTTCGTTTTTGTTTTCGTTTTTGTTTTCGTTTTTGTTTTCGTTTTTGTTTTCGTTTTTGTTTTCGTGTTTGTTTTCGTTTTTGTTTTCGTTTTTGTTTTCGTTTTTGTTTTTGTTTTCGTTTTTGTTTTTGTTTTTGTCCTTGTTTCTGTCCTTGTCTTTGTCTTAATTGGTTTTTGTTTGTACGAGACTAAGTCCAGCGGCATAATGCTCTTCGATCGCACACGACCAAGTCCAGCGGCGTGTCGCTCCTAGGGCTGTTGCGAATACTTAAAAGTCCCTACGGTCAAAATCATTGGGTTGCGACTCACCTTTACGAGTTGCTCGCTCGCTGCGCTCGCTCGGAATGTTATAGCCTTACCTAAAACCAATCCACCTTGCGTTCGTTTTTCGAAAAGACCGCGATTTTCCGATAATTTACAGACGCGCGGGATCGGTTTTGAGGTTAGGCTAGTTTTATAAGAGCGAGCGAAGCGAGCGAGAAGCTACATCAATTCCCGCGCTATAGTTATATATCAAATGTTCTTTACTAACAATTCTCACCGATCGAAAGAAAGTTTCTGATTTGATAGAAGAATAACAGATATGTTTCGCTAGGTACGCGATTCGTGCTGATCGATGTATCTCGATGATGTTTTTGTTTTCGTTTTTGTTTTCGTTTTTGTTTTCGTTTTTGTTTTCGTTTTTCTTTTCGTGTTTGTTTTCGTTTTTGTTTTCGTTTTTGTTTTCGTTTTTGTTTTCGTTTTTGTTTTCGTTTTTGTTTTCGTTTTTGTTTTCGTGTTTGTTTTCGTTTTTGTTTTCGTTTTTGTTTTCGTTTTTGTTTTCTTTTTTGTTTTCGTTTTTGTTTTCGTTTTTGTTTTCGTTTTTGTTTTCGTTTTTGTTTTCGTTTTTGTTTTCGTTTTTGTTTTCGTTTTTGTTTTCGTTTTTGTTTTCGTTTTTGTTTTCGTTTTTGTTTTCGTTTTTGTTTTCGTTTTTGTTTTCGTTTTTGTTTTCGTTTTTGTTTTTGTTTTCGTTTTTGTTTTCGTTTTTGTTTTTGTTTTCCTTTTCGTTTTTGTTTTCGTTTTTGTTTTCGTTTTTGTTTTCGTTTTTGTTTTCGTTTTTGTTTTCGTTTTTGTTTTCGTTTTTGTTTTCGTTTTTGTTTTCGTTTTTGTTTTCGTTTTTGTTTTCGTTTTTGTTTTCGTTTTTGTTTTCGTTTTTGTTTTCGTTTTTGATTTCGTTTTTGTCTTCGTTTTTGTTTTCGTTTTTGTTTTCGTTTTTGTTTTCGTTTTTGTTTTCGTTTGTGTTTTCGTTTTTGTTTTCGTGTTTGTTTTCGTTTGTGTTTTCGTTTTTGTTTTCGTGTTTGTTTTCGTTTTTGTTTTCGTTTTCGTTTTCGTTTTCGTTTTTGTTTTCGTTTTTGTTTTCGTTTTTGTTTTCGTTTTTGTTTTCGTTTTTGTTTTCGTGTTTGTTTTCGTTTTTGATTTCGTTTTTGTTTTCGTTTTTGTTTTCGTTTTTGTTTTCGTTTTTGTTTTCGTTTTTGTTTTCGTTTTTGTTTTCGTTTTTGTTTTCGTTTTTGTTTTCGTTTTTGTTTTCGTGTTTGTTTTTGTTTTCGTTTTTGTTTTCGTTTTTGTTTTCGTTTTTGTTTTCGTTTTTGTTTTTGTGTTCGTTTTTGTTTTCGTTTTTGTTTTCGTTTTTGTTTTCGTTTTTGTTTTCGTTTTTGTTTTCGTTTTTGTTTTTGTTTTCGTTTTTGTTTTCGTTTTTGTTTTTGTTTTCCTTTTCGTTTTTGTTTTCGTTTTTGATTTCGTTTTTGTTTTCGTTTTTGTTTTCGTTTTTGTTTTCGTTTTTGTTTTCGTTTTTGTTTTCGTTTTTGTTTTCGTTTTTGTTTTCGTGTTTGTTTTCGTTTTTGTTTTCGTTTTTGTTTTCGTTTTTGTTTTCGTTTTTGTTTTCGTTTTTGTTTTCTTTTTTGTTTTCGTTTTTGTTTTCGTTTTTGTTTTCGTTTTTGTTTTCGTTTTTGTTTTCGTTTTTGTTTTCGTTTTTGTTTTCGTTTTTGTTTTCGTTTTTGTTTTCGTTTTTGATTTCGTTTTTGTTTTCGTTTTTGTTTTCGTTTTTGTTTTCGTTTTTGTTTTTGTTTTCGTTTTTGTTTTCGTTTTTGTTTTCGTTTTTGTTTTCGTGTTTAGTTTTCGTTTTTGTTTTCGTTTTCGTTTTTGTTTTCGTTTTTGTTTTTGTTTTCCTTTTCGTTTTTTTTTTCGATTTTGTTTTCGTTTTTGTTTTCGTTTTTGTTTTCGTTTTTGTTTTTGTTTTTGTTTTCGTTTTTGTTTTTGTTTTTGTTTTCGTTTTTGTTTTCGTTTTTGTTTTCGTTTTCCTTTTCGTTTTTGTTTGTGTTTTTGTTTTTGTCCTTGTTTCTGTCCTTGTCTTTGTCTTAATTGGTTTTTGTTTGTACGAGACTAAGTCCAGCGGCATAATGCTCTTCGATCGCACACGACCAAGTCCAGCGGCGTGTCGCTCCTAGGGCTGTTGCGAATACTTAAAAGTCCCTACGGTCAAAATCATTGGGTTGCGACTCACCTTTACGAGTTGCTCGCTCGCTGCGCTCGCTCGGAATGTTATAGCCTTACCTAAAACCAATCCACCTTGCGTTCGTTTTTCGAAAAGACCGCGATTTTCCGATAATTTACAGACGCGCGGGATCGGTTTTGAGGTTAGGCTAGTTTTATAAGAGCGAGCGAAGCGAGCGAGAAGCTACATCAATTCCCGCGCTATAGTTATATATCAAATGTTCTTTACTAACAATTCTCACCGATCGAAAGAAAGTTTCTGATTTGATAGAAGAATAACAGATATGTTTCGCTAGGTACGCGATTCGTGCTGATCGATGTATCTCGATGATGTTTTTGTTTTCGTTTTTGTTTTCGTTTTTGTTTTCGTTTTTGTTTTCGTTTTTGTTTTCGTTTTTGTTTTCGTTTTTGTTTTCGTTTTTGTTCTCGTTTTTGTTTTCGTTTTTGTTTTCGTTTTTGTTTTCGTTTTTGTTTTCGTGTTTCTTTTCGTTTTTGTTTTCGTTTTTGTTTTCTTTTTTGTTTTCGTTTTTGTTTTCGTTTTTGTTTTCGTTTTTGTTTTCGTTTTTGTTTTCGTTTTTGTTTTCGTTTTTGTTTTCGTTTTTGTTTTCGTTTTTGTTTTCGTTTTTGTTTTCGTTTTTGATTTCGTTTTTGTTTTCGTTTTTGTTTTCGTTTTTGTTTTCGTTTTTGTTTTCGTTTTTGTTTTCGTTTTTGTTTTCGTTTTTGTTTTCGTTTTTGTTTTCGTTTTTGTTTTCGTTTTTGTTTTCGTGTTTGTTTTCGTTTTTGTTTTCGTTTTTGTTTTCGTTTTCCTTTTCGTTTTTGTTTGTGTTTTTGTTTTTGTCCTTGTTTCTGTCCTTGTCTTTGTCTTAATTGGTTTTTGTTTGTACGAGACTAAGTCCAGCGGCATAATGCTCTTCGATCGCACACGACCAAGTCCAGCGGCGTGTCGCTCCTAGGGCTGTTGCGAATACTTAAAAGTCCCTACGGTCAAAATCATTGGGTTGCGACTCACCTTTACGAGTTGCTCGCTCGCTGCGCTCGCTCGGAATGTTATAGCCTTACCTAAAACCAATCCACCTTGCGTTCGTTTTTCGAAAAGACCGCGATTTTCCGATAATTTACAGACGCGCGGGATCGGTTTTGAGGTTAGGCTAGTTTTATAAGAGCGAGCGAAGCGAGCGAGAAGCTACATCAATTCCCGCGCTATAGTTATATATCAAATGTTCTTTACTAACAATTCTCACCGATCGAAAGAAAGTTTCTGATTTGATAGAAGAATAACAGATATGTTTCGCTAGGTACGCGATTCGTGCTGATCGATGTATCTCGATGATGTTTTTGTTTTCGTTTTTGTTTTCGTTTTTGTTTTCGTTTTTGTTTTCGTTTTTGTTTTCGTTTTTGTTTTCGTTTTTGTTTTCGTTTTTGTTTTCGTTTTCGTTTTCGTTTTTGTTTTCTTTTTTGTTTTCGTTTTTGTTTTCGTTTTTGTTTTCGTTTTTGTTTTCGTTTTTGTTTTCGTTTTTGTTTTCGTTTTTGTTTTCGTTTTTGTTTTCGTTTTTGTTTTCGTTTTTGATTTCGTTTTTGTTTTCGTTTTTGTTTTCGTTTTTGTTTTCGTTTTTGTTTTCGTTTTTGTTTTCGTTTTTGTTTTCGTGTTTGTTTTCGTTTTTGTTTTCGTTTTTGTTTTCGTTTTTGTTTTCGTTTTTGTTTTCGTTTTTGTTTTCGTTTTTGTTTTCGTTTTTGTTTTCGTTTTTGTTTTCGTTTTTGTTTTCGTTTTTGTTTTCGTTTTTGTTTTCGTTTTTGTTTTCGTTTTTGTTCTCGTTTTTGTTTTCGTTTTTGTTTTCGTTTTTGTTTTCGTTTTTGTTTTTGTTTTTGTCCTTGTTTCTGTCCTTGTCTTTGTCTTAATTGGTTTTTGTTTGTACGAGACTAAGTCCAGCGGCATAATGCTCTTCGATCGCACACGACCAAGTCCAGCGGCGTGTCGCTCCTAGGGTTGTTGCGAATACTTAAAAGTCCCTACGGTCAAAATCATTGGGTTGCGACTCACCTTTACGAGTTGCTCGCTCGCTTCGCTCGCTCGGAATGTTATAGCCTTACCTAAAACCAATCCACCTTGCGTTCGTTTTTCGAAAAGACCGCGATTTTCCGATAATTTACAGACGCGCGGGATCGGTTTTGAGGTTAGGCTAGTTTTATAAGAGCGAGCGAAGCGAGCGAGAAGCTACATCAATTCCCGCGCTATAGTTATATATCAAATGTTCTTTACTAACAATTCTCACCGATCGAAAGAAAGTTTCTGATTTGATAGAAGAATAACAGATATGTTTCGCTAGGTACGCGATTCGTGCTGATCGATGTATCTCGATGATGTTTTTGTTTTCGTTTTTGTTTTCGTTTTTGTTTTCGTTTTTGTTTTCGTTTTTGTTTTCGTTTTTGTTTTCGTTTTTGTTTTCGTTTTTGTTTTCGTTTTCGTTTTCGTTTTTGTTTTCTTTTTTGTTTTCGTTTTTGTTTTCGTTTTTGTTTTCGTTTTTGTTTTCGTTTTTGTTTTCGTTTTTGTTTTCGTTTTTGTTTTCGTTTTTGTTTTCGTTTTTGTTTTCGTTTTTGATTTCGTTTTTGTTTTCGTTTTTGTTTTCGTTTTTGTTTTCGTTTTTGTTTTCGTTTTTGTTTTCGTTTTTGTTTTCGTGTTTGTTTTCGTTTTTGTTTTCGTTTTTGTTTTCTTTTTTGTTTTCGTTTTTGTTTTCGTTTTTGTTTTCGTTTTTGTTTTCGTTTTTGTTTTCGTTTTTGTTTTCGTTTTTGTTTTCGTTTTTGTTTTCGTTTTTGTTTTCGTTTTTGTTTTCGTTTTTGTTCTCGTTTTTGTTTTCGTTTTTGTTTTCGTTTTTTTTTTCGTTTTTGTTTTTGTTTTTGTCCTTGTTTCTGTCCTTGTCTTTGTCTTAATTGGTTTTTGTTTGTACGAGACTAAGTCCAGCGGCATAATGCTCTTCGATCGCACACGACCAAGTCCAGCGGCGTGTCGCTCCTAGGGCTGTTGCGAATACTTAAAAGTCCCTACGGTCAAAATCATTGGGTTGCGACTCACCTTTACGAGTTGCTCGCTCGCTGCGCTCGCTCGGAATGTTATAGCCTTACCTAAAACCAATCCACCTTGCGTTCGTTTTTCGAAAAGACCGCGATTTTCCGATAATTTACAGACGCGCGGGATCGGTTTTGAGGTTAGGCTAGTTTTATAAGAGCGAGCGAAGCGAGCGAGAAGCTACATCAATTCCCGCGCTATAGTTATATATCAAATGTTCTTTACTAACAATTCTCACCGATCGAAAGAAAGTTTCTGATTTGATAGAAGAATAACAGATATGTTTCGCTAGGTACGCGATTCGTGCTGATCGATGTATCTCGATGATGTTTTTGTTTTCGTTTTTGTTTTCGTTTTTGTTTTCGTTTTTGTTTTCGTTTTTCTTTTCGTGTTTGTTTTCGTTTTTGTTTTCGTTTTTGTTTTCTTTTTTGTTTTCGTTTTTGTTTTCGTTTTTGTTTTCGTTTTTGTTTTCGTTTTTGTTTTCGTTTTTGTTTTCGTTTTTGTTTTCGTTTTTGTTTTCGTTTTTGTTTTCGTTTTTGTTTTTGTTTTCGTTTTTGTTTTCGTTTTTGTTTTCGTTTTTGTTTTCGTTTTTGTTTTCGTTTTTGTTTTCGTTTTTGTTTTCGTTTTTGTTTTCGTTTTTGTTTTCGTTTTTGTTTTTGTTTTCGTTTTTGTTTTCGTTTTTGTTTGTGTTTTCCTTTTCGTTTTTGTTTTCGTTTTTGTTTTCGTTTTTGTTTTCGTTTTTGTTTTTGTTTTCGTTTTTGTTTTCGTTTTTGTTTTCGTTTTTGTTTTCGTGTTTGTTTTCGTTTTTGTTTTCGTTTTTGTTTTCGTTTTTGTTTTCGTTTTTGTTTTCGTTTTTGTTTTCGTTTTTGTTTTCGTTTTCGTTTTCGTTTTTGTTTTCTTTTTTGTTTTCGTTTTTGTTTTCGTTTTTGTTTTCGTTTTTGTTTTCGTTTTTGTTTTCGTTTTTGTTTTCGTTTTTGATTTCGTTTTTGTTTTCGTTTTTGTTTTCTTTTTTGTTTTCGTTTTTGTTTTCGTTTTTGTTTTCGTTTTTGTTTTCGTTTTTGTTTTCGTTTTTGTTTTCGTTTTTGTTTTCGTTTTTTTTTTCTTTTTTGTTTTCGTTTTTGTTTTCGTTTTTGTTTTCGTTTTTGTTTTCGTTTTTGTTTTCGTTTTTGTTTTCGTTTTTGTTTTCGTTTTTGATTTCGTTTTTGTTTTCGTTTTTGTTTTCGTTTTTGTTTTCGTTTTTGATTTCGTTTTTGTTTTCGTTTTTGTTTTCGTTTTTGTTTTCGTTTTTGTTTTCGTTTTTGTTTTCGTTTTTGTTTTCGTGTTTGTTTTCGTTTTTGTTTTCGTTTTTGTTTTCGTTTTTGTTTTTGTTTTCGTTTTTGTTTTCGTTTTTGTTTTTGTTTTCCTTTTCGTTTTTGTTTGTGTTTTTGTTTTTGTATTTGTTTCTGTCCTTGTCTTTGTCTTAATTGGTTTTTGTTTGTACGAGACTAAGTCCAGCGGCATAATGCTCTTCGATCGCACACGACCAAGTCCAGCGGCGTGTCGCTCCTAGGGCTGTTGCGAATACTTAAAAGTCCCTACGGTCAAAATCATTGGGTTGCGACTCACCTTTACGAGTTGCTCGCTCGCTGCGCTCGCTCGGAATGTTATAGCCTTACCTAAAACCAATTAACCTTGCGTTCGTTTTTCGAAAAGACCGCGATTTTCCGATAATTTACAGACGCGCGGGATCGGTTTTGAGGTTAGGCTAGTTTTATAAGAGCGAGCGAAGCGAGCGAGAAGCTACATCAATTCCCGCGCTATAGTTATATATCAAATGTTCTTTACTAACAATTCTCACCGATCGAAAGAAAGTTTCTGATTTGATAGAAGAATAACAGATATGTTTCGCTAGGTACGCGATTCGTGCTGATCGATGTATCTCGATGATGTTTTTGTTTTCGTTTTTGTTTTCGTTTTTGTTTTCGTTTTTGTTTTCGTTTTTGTTTTCGTTTTTGTTTTCGTTTTTGTTTTCGTTTTTGTTTTCGTTTTCGTTTTCGTTTTTGTTTTCTTTTTTGTTTTCGTTTTTGTTTTCGTTTTTGTTTTCGTTTTTGTTTTCGTTTTTGTTTTCGTTTTTGTTTTCGTTTTTGTTTTCGTTTTTGTTTTCGTTTTTGTTTTCGTTTTTGATTTCGTTTTTGTTTTCGTTTTTGTTTTCGTTTTTGTTTTCGTTTTTGTTTTCGTTTTTGTTTTCGTTTTTGTTTTCGTGTTTGTTTTCGTTTTTGTTTTCGTTTTTGTTTTCTTTTTTGTTTTCGTTTTTGTTTTCGTTTTTGTTTTCGTTTTTGTTTTCGTTTTTGTTTTCGTTTTTGTTTTCGTTTTTGTTTTCGTTTTTGTTTTCGTGTTTGTTTTCGTTTTTGTTTTCGTTTTCGTTTTCGTTTTTGTTTTCTTTTTTGTTTTCGTTTTTGTTTTCGTTTTTGTTTTCGTTTTTGTTTTCGTTTTTGTTTTCGTTTTTGTTTTCGTTTTTGTTTTCGTTTTTGTTTTCGTTTTTGTTTTCGTTTTTGATTTCGTTTTTGTTTTCGTTTTTGTTTTCGTTTTTGTTTTCGTTTTTGTTTTCGTTTTTGTTTTCGTTTTTGTTTTCGTTTT
>NW_026869757.1:380000-387500 GCF_905332965.1 Bombus pascuorum | reverse complement strand
CGTTTTCGTTTTCGTTTTCGTTTTCGTTTTCGTTTTCGTTTTCGTTTTCGTTTTCGTTTTCGTTTTCGTTTTCGTTTTCGTTTTCGTTTTCGTTTTCGTTTTCGTTTTCGTTTTCGTTTTCGTTTTCGTTTTCGTTTTCGTTTTCGTTTTCGTTTTCGTTTTCGTTTTCGTTTTCGTTTTCGTTTTCGTTTTCGTTTTCGTTTTCGTTTTCGTTTTCGTTTTCGTTTTCGTTTTCGTTTTCGTTTTCGTTTTCGTTTTCGTTTTCGTTTTCGTTTTCGTTTTCGTTTTCGTTTTCGTTTTCGTTTTCGTTTTCGTTTTCGTTTTCGTTTTCGTTTTCGTTTTCGTTTTCGTTTTCGTTTTCGTTTTCGTTTTCGTTTTCGTTTTCGTTTTCGTTTTCGTTTTCGTTTTCGTTTTCGTTTTCGTTTTCGTTTTCGTTTTCGTTTTCGTTTTCGTTTTCGTTTTCGTTTTCGTTTTCGTTTTCGTTTTCGTTTTCGTTTTCGTTTTCGTTTTCGTTTTCGTTTTCGTTTTCGTTTTCGTTTTCGTTTTCGTTTTCGTTTTCGTTTTCGTTTTCGTTTTCGTTTTCGTTTTCGTTTTCGTTTTCGTTTTCGTTTTCGTTTTCGTTTTCGTTTTCGTTTTTGTTTTCGTTTTTGTTTTCGTTTTTGTTTTCGTTTTTGTTTTTGTTTTCGTTTTTGTTTTCGTTTTTGTTTTCGTTTTTGTTTTCGTTTTTTTTTCGTTTTTGTTTTTGTTTTTGTTTTTGCTTTCGTTTTTGTTTTTGTTTTCGTTTTTGTTTTCGTTTTTGTTTTCGTTTTTGTTTTCGTTTTTGTTTTCGTTTTTGATTTCGTTTTTGTTTTCGTTTTCGTTTTTGTTTTTGTTTTTGTTTTTGATTTCGTTTTTGTTTTCGTTTTTGTTTTCGTTTTTGTTTTCGTTTTTGTTTTCGTTTTTTTTTTTGTTTTCGTTTTTGTTTTCGTTTTTGTTTTCGTTTTTGTTTTCGTTTTTGTTTTCGTTTTTGTTTTCGTTTTTGTTTTTGTTTTCGTTTTTGTTTTCGTTTTTCTTTTCGTGTTTGTTTTCGTTTTTGTTTTCGTTTTTGTTTTCTTTTTTGTTTTCGTTTTTGTTTTCGTTTTTGTTTTCTTTTTTGTTTTCGTTTTTGTTTTCGTTTTTGTTTTCGTTTTTGTTTTCGTTTTTGTTTTCGTTTTTGTTTTCGTTTTTGTTTTCGTTTTTGTTTTCGTTTTTGTTTTCGTTTTTGTTTTTGTTTTCGTTTTTGTTTTCGTTTTTGTTTTTGTTTTTGTTTTCGTTTTTGTTTTTGTTTTCGTTTTTGTTTTCGTTTTTGTTTTTGTTTTCCTTTTCGTTTTTGTTTGTGTTTTTGTTTTCGTTTTTGTTTTCGTTTTTGTTTTCGTTTTTGTTTTCGTTTTTGTTTTCGTGTTTGTTTTCGTTTTTGTTTTCGTTTTTGTTTTCGTTTTTGTTTTTGTTTTCGTTTTTGTTTTCGTTTTTGTTTTTGTTTTCCTTTTCGTTTTTGTTTGTGTTTTTGTTTTTGTCCTTGTTTCTGTCCTTGTCTTTGTCTTAATTGGTTTTTGTTTGTACGAGACTAAGTCCAGCGGCATAATGCTCTTCGATCGCACACGAAAAAGTCCAGCGGCGTGTCGCTCCTAGGGCTGTTGCGAATACTTAAAAGTCCCTACGGTCAAAATCATTGGGTTGCGACTCACCTTTACGAGTTGCTCGCTCGCTGCGCTCGCTCGGAATGTTATAGCCTTACCTAAAACCAATCCACCTTGCGTTCGTTTTTCGAAAAGACCGCGATTTTCCGATAATTTACAGACGCGCGGGATCGGTTTTGAGGTTAGGCTAGTTTTATAAGAGCGAGCGAAGCGAGCGAGAAGCTACATCAATTCCCGCGCTATAGTTATATATCAAATGTTCTTTACTAACAATTCTCACCGATCGAAAGAAAGTTTCTGATTTGATAGAAGAATAACAGATATGTTTCGCTAGGTACGCGATTCGTGCTGATCGATGTATCTCGATGATGTTTTTGTTTTCGTTTTTGTTTTCTTTTTTGTTTTCGTTTTTGTTTTCGTTTTTGTTTTCTTTTTTGTTTTCGTTTTTGTTTTCGTTTTTGTTTTCGTTTTTGTTTTCGTTTTTGTTTTCGTTTTTGTTTTCGTTTTTGTTTTCGTTTTTGTTTTCGTTTTTGTTTTCGTTTTTGTTTTTGTTTTCGTTTTTGTTTTCGTTTTTGTTTTCGTTTTTGTCTTCGTTTTTGTTTTCGTTTTTGTTTTCGTTTTTGTTTTTGTTTTCGTTTTTGTTTTCGTTTTTGTTTTCGTTTTTGTTTTCGTTTTTGTTTTTGTTTTCGTTTTTGTTTTCGTTTTTGTTTTCGTTTTTGTTTTCGTTTTTGTTTTCGTTTTTGTTTTCGTTTTTGTTTTCGTTTTTGTTTTCGTTTTTGTTTTTGTTTTCGTTTTTGTTTTTGTTTTCGTTTTTGTTTTCGTTTTTGTTTTTGTTTTCCTTTTCGTTTTTGTTTTCGTTTTTGTTTTCGTTTTTGTTTTCGTTTTTGTTTTCGTTTTTGTTTTCGTTTTTGTTTTCGTGTTTGTTTTCGTTTTTGTTTTCGTTTTTGTTTTTGTTTTTGTTTTTGTTTTCGTTTTTGTTTTCGTTTTTGTTTTTGTTTTCCTTTTCGTTTTTGTTTGTGTTTTTGTTTTTGTCCTTGTTTCTGTCCTTGTCTTTGTCTTAATTGGTTTTTGTTTGTACGAGACTAAGTCCAGCGGCATAATGCTCTTCGATCGCACACGACCAAGTCCAGCGGCGTGTCGCTCCTAGGGCTGTTGCGAATACTTAAAAGTCCCTACGGTCAAAATCATTGGATTGCGACTCACCTTTACGAGTTGCTCGCTCGCTGCGCTCGCTCGGAATGTTATAGCCTTACCTAAAACCAATCCACCTTGCGTTCGTTTTTCGAAAAGACCGCGATTTTCCGATAATTTACAGACGCGATTTTCCGATAATTTACAGACGCGCGGGATCGGTTTTGAGGTTAGGCTAGTTTTATAAGAGCGAGCGAAGCGAGCGAGAAGCTACATCAATTCCCGCGCTATAGTTATATATCAAATGTTCTTTACTAACAATTCTCACCGACCGAAAGAAAGTTTCTGATTTGATAGAAGAATAACAGATATGTTTCGCTAGGTACGCGATTCGTGCTGATCGATGTATCTCGATGATGTTGTTGTTTTCGTTTTTGTTTTCGTTTTTGTTTTCGTTTTTGTTTTCGTTTTTCTTTTCGTGTTTGTTTTCGTTTTTGTTTTCGTTTTTGTTTTCTTTTTTGTTTTCGTTTTTGTTTTCGTTTTTGTTTTCTTTTTTGTTTTCGTTTTTGTTTTCGTTTTTGTTTTCGTTTTTGTTTTCGTTTTTGTTTTCGTTTTTGTTTTCGTTTTTGTTTTCGTTTTTGTTTTCGTTTTTGTTTTCGTTTTTGTTTTTGTTTTCGTTTTTGTTTTCGTTTTTGTTTTCGTTTTTGTTTTCGTTTTTGTTTTCGTTTTTGTTTTCGTTTTTGTTTTTGTTTTCGTTTTTGTTTTCGTTTTTGTTTTTGTTTTCCTTTTCGTTTTTGTTTGTGTTTTTGTTTTCGTTTTTGTTTTCGTTTTTGTTTTCGTTTTTGTTTTCGTTTTTGTTTTCGTGTTTGTTTTCGTTTTTGTTTTCGTTTTTGTTTTCGTTTTTGTTTTTGTTTTTGTTTTCGTTTTTGTTTTCGTTTTTGTTTTTGTTTTCCTTTTCGTTTTTGTTTGTGTTTTTGTTTTCGTTTTTGTTTTCGTTTTTGTTTTCGTTTTTGTTTTCGTTTTTGTTTTCGTTTTTGTTTTCGTTTTTGTTTTCGTTTTTGTTTTCGTTTTTGTTTTCGTTTTTGTTTTCGTGTTTGTTTTCGTTTTTGTTTTTGTTTTCGTTTTTGTTTTCGTTTTTGTTTTTGTTTTCCTTTTCGTTTTTGTTTGTGTTTTTGTTTTTGTCCTTGTTTCTGTCCTTGTCTTTGTCTTAATTGGTTTTTGTTTGTACGAGACTAAGTCCAGCGGCATAATGCTCTTCGATCGCACACGACCAAGTCCAGCGGCGTGTCGCTCCTAGGGCTGTTGCGAATACTTAAAAGTCCCTACGGTCAAAATCATTGGGTTGCGACTCACCTTTACGAGTTGCTCGCTCGCTGCGCTCGCTCGGAATGTTATAGCCTTACCTAAAACCAATCCACCTTGCGTTCGTTTTTCGAAAAGACCGCGATTTTCCGATAATTTACAGACGCGCGGGATCGGTTTTGAGGTTAGGCTAGTTTTATAAGAGCGAGCGAAGCGAGCGAGAAGCTACATCAATTCCCGCGCTATAGTTATATATCAAATGTTCTTTACTAACAATTCTCACCGATCGAAAGAAAGTTTCTGATTTGATAGAAGAATAACAGATATGTTTCGCTAGGTACGCGATTCGTGCTGATCGATGTATCTCGATGATGTTTTTGTTTTCGTTTTTGTTTTCGTTTTTGTTTTCGTTTTTGTTTTCGTTTTTCTTTTCTTGTTTGTTTTCGTTTTTGTTTTCGTTTTTGTTTTCTTTTTTGTTTTCGTTTTTGTTTTCGTTTTTGTTTTCTTTTTTGTTTTCGTTTTTGTTTTCGTTTTTGTTTTCGTTTTTGTTTTCGTTTTTGTTTTCGTTTTTGATTTCGTTTTTGTTTTCGTTTTTGTTTTCGTTTTTGTTTTCGTTTTTGTTTTCGTTTTTGTTTTCGTTTTTGTTTTCGTTTTTGTTTTCGTTTTTGTTTTTGTTTTTGTTTTCGTTTTTGTTTTCGTTTTTGTTTTCGTTTTTGTTTTCGTTTTTGTTTTCGTTTTTGTTTTCGTTTTTGTTTTTGTTTTCGTTTTTGTTTTCGTTTTTGTTTTCGTTTTTGTTTTCTTTTTTGTTTTCGTTTTTGTTTTCGTTTTTGTTTTCTTTTTTGTTTTCGTTTTTGTTTTCGTTTTTGTTTTCGTTTTTGTTTTCGTTTTTGTTTTCGTTTTTGTTTTCGTTTTTGTTTTCGTTTTTGTTTTCGTGTTTGTTTTCGTTTTTGTTTTCGTTTTTGTTTTCGTTTTTGTTTTTGTTTTCGTTTTTGTTTTCGTTTTTGTTTTTGTTTTCCTTTTCGTTTTTGTTTGTGTTTTTGTTTTTGTCCTTGTTTCTGTCCTTGTCTTTGTCTTAATTGGTTTTTGTTTGTACGAGACTAAGTCCAGCGGCATAATGCTCTTCGATCGCACACGACCAAGTCCAGCGGCGTGTCGCTCCTAGGGCTGTTGCGAATACTTAAAAGTCCCTACGGTCAAAATCATTGGGTTGCGACTCACCTTTACGAGTTGCTCGCTCGCTGCGCTCGCTCGGAATGTTATAGCCTTACCTAAAACCAATCCACCTTGCGTTCGTTTTTCGAAAAGACCGCGATTTTCCGATAATTTACAGACGCGCGGGATCGGTTTTGAGGTTAGGCTAGTTTTATAAGAGCGAGCGAAGCGAGCGAGAAGCTACATCAATTCCCGCGCTATAGTTATATATCAAATGTTCTTTACTAACAATTCTCACCGATCGAAAGAAAGTTTCTGATTTGATAGAAGAATAACAGATATGTTTCGCTAGGTACGCGATTCGTGCTGATCGATGTATCTCGATGATGTTTTTGTTTTCGTTTTTGTTTTCGTTTTTGTTTTCGTTTTTGTTTTCGTTTTTCTTTTCGTGTTTGTTTTCGTTTTTGTTTTCGTTTTTGTTTTCGTTTTTGTTTTTGTTTTCGTTTTTGTTTTCGTTTTTGTTTTCGTTTTTGTTTTCGTTTTTGTTTTCGTTTTTGTTTTTGTTTTCGTTTTTGTTTTCGTTTTTGTTTTTGTTTTCCTTTTCGTTTTTGTTTGTGTTTTTGTTTTCGTTTTTGTTTTCGTTTTTGTTTTCGTTTTTGTTTTCGTTTTTGTTTTCGTTTTTGTTTTCGTTTTTGTTTTCGTGTTTGTTTTCGTTTTTGTTTTCGTTTTTGTTTTCGTTTTTGTTTTTGTTTTCGTTTTTGTTTTCGTTTTTGTTTTTGTTTTCCTTTTCGTTTTTGTTTGTGTTTTTGTTTTTGTCCTTGTTTCTGTCCTTGTCTTTGTCTTAATTGGTTTTTGTTTGTACGAGACTAAGTCCAGCGGCATAATGCTCTTCGATCGCACACGACCAAGTCCAGCGGCGTGTCGCTCCTAGGGCTGTTGCGAATACTTAAAAGTCCCTACGGTCAAAATCATTGGGTTGCGACTCACCTTTACGAGTTGCTCGCTCGCTGCGCTCGCTCGGAATGTTATAGCCTTACCTAAAACCAATCCACCTTGCGTTCGTTTTTCGAAAAGACCGCGATTTTCCGATAATTTACAGACGCGCGGGATCGGTTTTGAGGTTAGGCTAGTTTTATAAGAGCGAGCGAAGCGAGCGAGAAGCTACATCAATTCCCGCGCTATAGTTATATATCAAATGTTCTTTACTAACAATTCTCACCGATCGAAAGAAAGTTTCTGATTTGATAGAAGAATAACAGATATGTTTCGCTAGGTACGCGATTCGTGCTGATCGATGTATCTCGATGATGTTTTTGTTTTCGTTTTTGTTTTCGTTTTTGTTTTCGTTTTTGTTTTTGTTTTCGTTTTTGTTTTCGTTTTTGTTTTCGTTTTTGTTTTCGTTTTTGTTTTCGTTTTTGTTTTCGTTTTTGTTTTTGTTTTCGTTTTTGTTTTCGTTTTTGTTTTCGTTTTTGTTTTCGTTTTTGTTTTCGTTTTTGTTTTCGTTTTTGTTTTTGTTTTCGTTTTTGTTTTCGTTTTTGTTTTTGTTTTCCTTTTCGTTTTTGTTTTCGTTTTTGTTTTCGTTTTTGTTTTCGTTTTTGTTTTTGTTTTCGTTTTTGTTTTCGTTTTTGTTTTCGTTTTTGTTTTCGTTTTTGTTTTCGTTTTTGTTTTCGTTTTTGTTTTCGTTTTTGTTTTCGTTTCTGTTTTCGTTTTTGATTTCGTTTTTGTTTTCGTTTTTGTTTTCGTGTTTGTTTTCGTTTTTGTTTTCGTTTTTGTTTTCGTTTTTGTTTTCGTTTTTGTTTTCGTGTTTGTTTTCGTTTTTGTTTTCGTTTTCGTTTTTGTTTTTGTTTTTGTTTTTGTTTTTGATTTTGTTTTTGTTTTTGTCCTTGTTTCTGTCCTTGTCTTTGTCTTAATTGGTTTTTGTTTGTACGAGACTAAGTCCAGCGGCATAATGCTCTTCGATCGCACACGACCAAGTCCAGCGGCGTGTCGCTCCTAGGGCTGTTGCGAATACTTAAAAGTCCCTACGGTCAAAATCATTGGGTTGCGACTCACCTTTACGAGTTGCTCGCTCGCTGCGCTCGCTCGGAATGTTATAGCCTTACCTAAAACCAATCCACCTTGCGTTCGTTTTTCGAAAAGACCGCGATTTTCCGATAATTTACAGACGCGCGGGATCGGTTTTGAGGTTAGGCTAGTTTTATAAGAGCGAGCGAAGCGAGCGAGAAGCTACATCAATTCCCGCGCTATAGTTATATATCAA
>NW_026869757.1:365000-375000 GCF_905332965.1 Bombus pascuorum | reverse complement strand
TTGTTTTTGTTTTCGTTTTTGTTTTCGTTTTTGTTTTTGTTTTTGTTTTTGTTTTCGTTTTTGTTTTCGTTTTTGTTTTTGTTTTTGTTTTTGTTTTCGTTTTTGTTTTCGTTTTTGTTTTCGTTTTTGTTTTCGTTTTTGTTTTCGTTTTTGTTTTCGTTTTTGTTTTCGTTTTTGTTTTCGTTTTTGTTTTCGTGTTTGTTTTCGTTTTTGTTTTCGTTTTTGTTTTCTTTTTTGTTTTCGTTTTTGTTTTCGTTTTTGTTTTCGTTTTTGTTTTCGTTTTTGTTTTCGTTTTTGTTTTCGTTTTTGTTTTCGTTTTTGTTTTCGTTTTTGTTTTCGTTTTTGATTTCGTTTTTGTTTTCGTTTTTGTTTTCGTTTTTGTTTTCGTTTTTGTTTTCGTTTTTGTTTTCGTTTTTGTTTTCGTGTTTGTTTTCGTTTTTGTTTTCGTTTTTGTTTTCGTTTTTGTTTTCGTTTTTGTTTGTGTTTTTGTTTTTGTCCTTGTTTCTGTCCTTGTCTTTGTCTTAATTGGTTTTTGTTTGTACGAGACTAAGTCCAGCGGCATAATGCTCTTCGATCGCACACGAAAAAGTCCAGCGGCGTGTCGCTCCTAGGGCTGTTGCGAATACTTAAAAGTCCCTACGGTCAAAATCATTGGGTTGCGACTCACCTTTACGAGTTGCTCGCTCGCTGCGCTCGCTCGGAATGTTATAGCCTTACCTAAAACCAATCCACCTTGCGTTCGTTTTTCGAAAAGACCGCGATTTTCCGATAATTTACAGACGCGCGGGATCGGTTTTGAGGTTAGGCTAGTTTTATAAGAGCGAGCGAAGCGAGCGAGAAGCTACATCAATTCCCGCGCTATAGTTATATATCAAATGTTCTTTACTAACAATTCTCACCGATCGAAAGAAAGTTTCTGATTTGATAGAAGAATAACAGATATGTTTCGCTAGGTACGCGATTCGTGCTGATCGATGTATCTCGATGATGTTTTTGTTTTCGTTTTTGTTTTCGTTTTTGTTTTCGTTTTTGTTTTCGTTTTTCTTTTCGTTTTTGTTTTCGTTTTTGTTTTCGTTTTTGTTTTCGTTTTTGTTTTCGTTTTTGTTTTCGTTTTTTTTTTCGTGTTTGTTTTCGTTTTTGTTTTCGTTTTCGTTTTCGTTTTTGTTTTCTTTTTTGTTTTCGTTTTTGTTTTCGTTTTTGTTTTCGTTTTTGTTTTCGTTTTTGTTTTCGTTTTTGTTTTCGTTTTTGTTCTCGTGTTTGTTTTCGTTTTTGTTTTCGTTTTTGTTTTCTTTTTTGTTTACGTTTTTGTTTTCGTTTTTGTTTTCTTTTTTGTTTTCGTTTTTGTTTTCGTTTTTGTTTTCGTTTTTGTTTTCGTTTTTGTTTTCGTGTTTGTTTTCGTTTTTGTTTTCGTTTTTGTTTTCGTGTTTGTTTTCGTTTTTGTTTTCGTGTTTGTTTTCGTTTTTGTTTTCGTTTTTGTTTTCGTTTTTGTTTTCGTTTTTGTTTTCGTTTTTGTTTTCGTTTTTGTTTTCGTTTTTGTTTTTGTTTTCGTTTTTGTTTTCGTTTTTGTTTTCGTTTTTGTTTTTGTTTTCGTTTTTGTTTTCGTTTTTGTTTTTGTTTTTGTTTTCGTTTTTGTTTTCGTTTTTGTTTTTGTTTTTGTTTTCGTTTTTGTTTTCGTTTTTGTTTTCGTTTTTGTTTTCGTTTTTGTTTTCGTTTTTGTTTTTGTTTTCGTTTTTGTTTTCGTTTTTGTTTTTGTTTTTGTTTTCGTTTTTGTTTTCGTTTTTGTTTTCGTTTTTGTTTTCGTGTTTGTTTTCGTTTTTGTTTTCGTTTTTGTTTTCGTTTTTGTTTTTGTTTTCGTTTTTGTTTTTGTTTTTGTCCTTGTTTCTGTCCTTGTCTTTGTCTTAATTGGTTTTTGTTTGTACGAGACTAAGTCCAGCGGCATAATGCTCTTCGATCGCACACGACCAAGTCCAGCGGCGTGTCGCTCCTAGGGCTGTTGCGAATACTTAAAAGTCCCTACGGTCAAAATCATTGGGTTGCGACTCACCTTTACGAGTTGCTCGCTTGCTGCGCTCGCTCGGAATGTTATAGCCTTACCTAAAACCAATCCACCTTGCGTTCGTTTTTCGAAAAGACCGCGATTTTCCGATAATTTACAGACGCGCGGGATCGGTTTTGAGGTTAGGCTAGTTTTATAAGAGCGAGCGAAGCGAGCGAGAAGCTACATCAATTCCCGCGCTATAGTTATATATCAAATGTTCTTTACTAACAATTCTCACCGATCGAAAGAAAGTTTCTGATTTGATAGAAGAATAACAGATATGTTTCGCTAGGTACGCGATTCGTGCTGATCGATGTATCTCGATGATGTTTTTGTTTTCGTTTTTGTTTTCGTTTTTGTTTTCGTTTTTGTTTTCGTTTTTCTTTTCGTTTTTGTTTTCGTTTTTGTTTTCGTTTTTGTTTTCGTTTTTGTTTTCGTTTTTGTTTTCGTTTTTGTTTTCGTTTTTGTTTTCGTTTTTGTTTTCGTTTTTGTTTTCGTTTTTGTTTTCGTTTTTGTTTTCGTTTTTGTTTTCGTTTTTGTTTTCGTTTTTGTTTTTGTTTTCGTTTTTGTTTTCGTTTTTGTTTTCGTTTTTGTTTTTGTTTTCGTTTTTGTTTTCGTTTTTGTTTTTGTTTTTGTTTTCGTTTTTGTTTTCGTTTTTGTTTTTGTTTTTGTTTTCGTTTTTGTTTTCGTTTTTGTTTTCGTTTTTGTTTTCGTTTTTGTTTTCGTTTTTGTTTTTGTTTTCGTTTTTGTTTTCGTTTTTGTTTTTGTTTTTGTTTTCGTTTTTGTTTTCGTTTTTGTTTTCGTTTTTGTTTTCGTGTTTGTTTTCGTTTTTGTTTTCGTTTTTGTTTTCGTTTTTGTTTTCGTTTTTGTTTTTGTTTTCGTTTTTGTTTTCGTTTTTGTTTTCGTTTTTGTTTTCGTTTTTGTTTTCGTTTTTGTTTTCGTTTTTGTTTTCGTTTTTGTTTTCGTTTTTGTTTTCGTTTTTGATTTCGTTTTTGTTTTCGTTTTTGTTTTCGTTTTTGTTTTCGATTTTGTTTTCGTTTTTGTTTTCGTTTTTGTTTTCGTTTTTGTTTTCGTTTTTGTTTTTGTTTTCGTTTTTGTTTTCGTTTTTGTTTTCGTTTTTGTTTTCGTTTTTGTTTTCGTTTTTGTTTTCGTTTTTGTTTTTGTTTTCGTTTTTGTTTTCGTTTTTGTTTTTGTTTTCGTGTTTGTTTTCGTTTTTGTTTTCGTTTTTGTTTTCGTTTTTGTTTTCGTTTTTGTTTTTGTTTTCGTTTTTGTTTTCGTTTTTGTTTTCGTTTTTGTTTTCGTTTTTGTTTTCGTTTTTGTTTTCGTTTTTGTTTTCGTTTTTGTTTTCGTTTTTGTTTTCGTTTTTGTTTTCGTTTTTGTTTTTGTTTTCGTTTTTGTTTTTGTTTTTGTCCTTGTTTCTGTCCTTGTCTTTGTCTTAATTGGTTTTTGTTTGTACGAGACTAAGTCCAGCGGCATAATGCTCTTCGATCGCACACGACCAAGTCCAGCGGCGTGTCGCTCCTAGGGCTGTTGCGAATACTTAAAAGTCCCTACGGTCAAAATCATTGGGTTGCGACTCAGCTTTACGAGTTGCTCGCTCGCTGCGCTCGCTCGGAATGTTATAGCCTTACCTAAAACCAATCCACCTTGCGTTCGTTTTTCGAAAAGACCGCGATTTTCCGATAATTTACAGACGCGCGGGATCGGTTTTGAGGTTAGGCTAGTTTTATAAGAGCGAGCGAAGCGAGCGAGAAGCTACATCAATTCCCGCGCTATAGTTATATATCAAATGTTCTTTACTAACAATTCTCACCGATCGAAAGAAAGTTTCTGATTTGATAGAAGAATAACAGATATGTTTCGCTAGGTACGCGATTCGTGCTGATCGATGTATCTCGATGATGTTTTTGTTTTCGTTTTTGTTTTCGTTTTTGTTTTCGTTTTTGTTTTCGTTTTTGTTTTCGTTTTTGTTTTCGTTTTTGTTTTCGTTTTTGTTTTCGTTTTTGTTTTCGTTTTTGTTTTCGTTTTTGTTTTCGTTTTTGTTTTCGTTTTTGTTTTCGTTTTTGTTTTCGTTTTTGTTTTCGTTTTTGTTTTCGTTTTTGTTTTCGTTTTTGTTTTCGTTTTTGTTTTCGTTTTTGTTTTCGTTTTTGATTTCGTTTTCGTTTTCGTTTTCGTTTTCGTTTTCGTTTTCGTTTTCGTTTTCGTTTTCGTTTTCGTTTTCGTTTTCGTTTTCGTTTTCGTTTTCGTTTTCGTTTTCGTTTTCGTTTTCGTTTTTGTTTTCGTTTTCGTTTTCGTTTTCGTTTTCGTTTTCGTTTTCGTTTTCGTTTTCGTTTTCGTTTTCGTTTTCGTTTTCGTTTTCGTTTTCGTTTTCGTTTTCGTTTTCGTTTTCGTTTTCGTTTTCGTTTTCGTTTTCGTTTTCGTTTTCGTTTTCGTTTTCGTTTTCGTTTTCGTTTTCGTTTTCGTTTTCGTTTTCGTTTTCGTTTTCGTTTTCGTTTTCGTTTTCGTTTTCGTTTTCGTTTTCGTTTTCGTTTTCGTTTTCGTTTTCGTTTTCGTTTTCGTTTTCGTTTTTGTTTTCGTTTTTGTTTTCGTTTTTGTTTTCGTTTTTGTTTTCGTTTTTGTTTTCGTTTTTGTTTTCGTTTTTGTTTTCGTTTTTGTTTTCGTTTTTGTTTTCGTTTTTGATTTCGTTTTTGTTTTCGTTTTTGTTTTCGTTTTTGTTTTCGTTTTTGTTTTCGTTTTTGTTTTCGTTTTTGTTTTCGTTTTTGTTTTCGTGTTTGTTTTCGTTTTTGTTTTCTTTTTTGTTTTCGTTTTTGTTTTCGTTTTTGTTTTCGTTTTTGTTTTCGTTTTTGTTTTCGATTTTGTTTTCGTTTTTGTTTTCGTTTTTGTTTTCGTTTTTGTTTTCGTTTTTGTTTTTGTTTTCGTTTTTGTTTTCGTTTTTGTTTTCGTTTTTGTTTTCGTTTTTGTTTTCGTTTTTGTTTTCGTTTTTGTTTTTGTTTTCGTTTTTGTTTTCGTTTTTGTTTTTGTTTTCGTTTTTGTTTTCGTTTTTGTTTTCGTTTTTGTTTTCGTTTTTGTTTTCGTTTTTGTTTTCGTTTTTGTTTGTGTTTTTGTTTTTGTCCTTGTTTCTGTCCTTGTCTTTGTCTTAATTGGTTTTTGTTTGTACGAGACTAAGTCCAGCGGCATAATGCTCTTCGATCGCACACGACCAAGTCCAGCGGCGTGTCGCTCCTAGGGCTGTTGCGAATACTTAAAAGTCCCTACGGTCAAAATCATTGGGTTGCGACTCACCTTTACGAGTTGCTCGCTCGCTGCGCTCGCTCGGAATGTTATAGCCTTACCTAAAACCAATCCACCTTGCGTTCGTTTTTCGAAAAGACCGCGATTTTCCGATAATTTACAGACGCGCGGGATCGGTTTTGAGGTTAGGCTAGTTTTATAAGAGCGAGCGAAGCGAGCGAGAAGCTACATCAATTCCCGCGCTATAGTTATATATCAAATGTTCTTTACTAACAATTCTCACCGATTGAAAGAAAGTTTCTGATTTGATAGAAGAATAACAGATATGTTTCGCTAGGTACGCGATTCGTGCTGATCGATGTATCTCGATGATGTTTTTGTTTTCGTTTTTGTTTTCGTTTTTGTTTTCGTTTTTGTTTTCGTTTTTGTTTTCGTTTTTGTTTTCGTTTTTGTTTTCGTTTTTGTTTTCGTTTTTGTTTTCGTTTTTGTTTTCGTTTTTGTTTTCGTTTTTGTTTTCGTTTTTGTTTTCGTTTTTGTTTTCGTGTTTGTTTTCGTTTTTGTTTTCGTTTTTGTTTTCGTTTTTGTTTTCTTTTTTGTTTTCGTTTTTGTTTTCGTTTTTGTTTTCGTTTTTGTTTTCGTTTTTGTTTTCGTTTTTGTTTTCGTTTTTGTTTTCGTTTTTGTTTTCGTTTTTGTTTTCGTTTTTGTTTTCGTTTTTGTTTTCGTTTTTGTTTTCGTTTTTGTTTTTGTTTTTGTTTTCGTTTTTGTTTTTGTTTTCGTTTTTGTTTTCGTTTTTGTTTTCGTTTTTGTTTTCGTTTTTGTTTTCGTTTTTGTTTTCGTTTTTGTTTTTGTTTTCGTTTTTGTTTTTGTTTTTGTCCTTGTTTCTGTCCTTGTCTTTGTCTTAATTGGTTTTTGTTTGTACGAGACTAAGTCCAGCGGCATAATGCTCTTCGATCGCACACGACCAAGTCCAGCGGCGTGTCGCTCCTAGGGCTGTTGCGAATACTTAAAAGTCCCTACGGTCAAAATCATTGGGTTGCGACTCACCTTTACGAGTTGCTCGCTCGCTGCGCTCGCTCGGAATGTTATAGCCTTACCTAAAACCAATCCACCTTGCGTTCGTTTTTCGAAAAGACCGCGATTTTCCGATAATTTACAGACGCGCGGGATCGGTTTTGAGGTTAGGCTAGTTTTATAAGAGCGAGCGAAGCGAGCGAGAAGCTACATCAATTCCCGCGCTATAGTTATATATCAAATGTTCTTTACTAACAATTCTCACCGATCGAAAGAAAGTTTCTGATTTGATAGAAGAATAACAGATATGTTTCGCTAGGTACGCGATTCGTGCTGATCGATGTATCTCGATGATGTTTTTGTTTTCGTTTTTGTTTTCGTTTTTGTTTTCGTTTTTGTTTTCGTTTTTGTTTTCGTTTTTGTTTTCGTTTTTGTTTTCGTTTTTGATTTCGTTTTTGTTTTCGTTTTTGTTTTCGTTTTTGTTTTCGTTTTTGTTTTCGTTTTTGTTTTCGTGTTTGTTTTCGTTTTTGTTTTCGTTTTCGTTTTTGTTTTCTTTTTTGTTTTCGTTTTTGTTTTCGTTTTTGTTTTCGTTTTTGTTTTCGTTCTTGTTTTCGTTTTTGTTTTCGTTTTTGTTTTCGTTTTTGTTTTCGTTTTTGATTTCGTTTTTGTTTTCGTTTTTGTTTTCGTTTTTGTTTTCGTTTTTGTTTTCGTTTTTGTTTTCGTTTTTGTTTTCGTTTTTGTTTTCGTGTTTGTTTTCGTTTTTGTTTTCGTTTTTGTTTTCGTTTTTGTTTTTGTTTTCGTTTTTGTTTTTGTTTTTGCCCTTGTTTCTGTCCTTGTCTTTGTCTTAATTGGTTTTTGTTTGTACGAGACTAAGTCCAGCGGCATAATGCTCTTCGATCGCACACGACCAAGTCCAGCGGCGTGTCGCTCCTAGGGCTGTTGCGAATACTTAAAAGTCCCTACGGTCAAAATCATTGGGTTGCGACTCACCTTTACGAGTTGCTCGCTCGCTGCGCTCGCTCGGAATGTTATAGCCTTACCTAAAACCAATCCACCTTGCGTTCGTTTTTCGAAAAGACCGCGATTTTCCGATAATTTACAGACGCGCGGGATCGGTTTTGAGGTTAGGCTAGTTTTATAAGAGCGAGCGAAGCGAGCGAGAAGCTACATCAATTCCCGCGCTATAGTTATATATCAAATGTTCTTTACTAACAATTCTCACCGATCGAAAGAAAGTTTCTGATTTGATAGAAGAATAACAGATATGTTTCGCTAGGTACGCGATTCGTGCTGATCGATGTATCTCGATGATGTTGTTGTTTTCGTTTTTGTTTTCGTTTTTGTTTTCGTTTTTGTTTTCGTTTTAGATTTCGTTTTTGTTTTCGTTTTTGTTTTCGTTTTTGTTTTCGTTTTTGTTTTCGTTTTTGTTTTCGTTTTTGTTTTCGTTTTTGTTTTCGTTTTTGTTTTCGTTTTTGTTTTCGTTTTTGTTTTCGTTTTTGATTTCGTTTTTGTTTTCGTTTTTGTTTTCGTTTTTGTTTTCGTTTTTGTTTTCGTTTTTGTTTTCGTTTTTGTTTTCGTTTTTGTTTTCGTTTTTGTTTTTGTTTTCGTGTTTGTTTTCGTTTTTGTTTTCGTTTTTGTTTTCTTTTTTGTTTTCGTTTTTGTTTTCGTTTTTGTTTTCGTTTTTGTTTTCGTTTTCGTTTTTGTTTTTGTTTTCGTTTTTGTTTTCGTTTTTGTTTTCGTTTTTGTTTTTGTTTTCCTTTTCGTTTTTGTTTGTGTTTTTGTTTTCGTTTTTGTTTTCGTTTTTGTTTTCGTTTTTGTTTTCGTTTTTGTTTTCGTTTTTGTTTTCGTTTTTGTTTTCGTTTTTGTTTTCGTTTTTGTTTTCGTTTTTGTTTTCGTTTTTGTTTTTGTTTTCGTTTTTGTTTTCGTTTTTGTTTTTGTTTTCCTTTTCGTTTTTGTTTGTGTTTTTGTTTTTGTCCTTGTTTCTGTCCTTGTCTTTGTCTTAATTGGTTTTTGTTTGTACGAGACTAAGTCCAGCGGCATAATGCTCTTCGATCGCACACGACCAAGTCCAGCGGCGTGTCGCTCCTAGGGCTGTTGCGAATACTTAAAAGTCCCTACGGTCAAAATCATTGGGTTGCGACTCACCTTTACGAGTTGCTCGCTCGCTGCGCTCGCTCGGAATGTTATAGCCTTACCTAAAACCAATCCACCTTGCGTTCGTTTTTCGAAAAGACCGCGATTTTCCGATAATTTACAGACGCGCGGGATCGGTTTTGAGGTTAGGCTAGTTTTATAAGAGCGAGCGAAGCGAGCGAGAAGCTACATCAATTCCCGCGCTATAGTTATATATCAAATGTTCTTTACTAACAATTCTCACCGATCGAAAGAAAGTTTCTGATTTGATAGAAGAATAACAGATATGTTTCGCTAGGTACGCGATTCGTGCTGATCGATGTATCTCGATGATGTTGTTGTTTTCGTTTTCGTTTTTGTTTTCGTTTTTGTTTTCGTTTTTGTTTTCGTTTTTGTTTTCGTTTTTGTTTTCGTTTTTGTTTTCGTTTTTGTTTTCGTTTTTGTTTTCGTTTTTGTTTTCGTTTTTGTTTTCGTTTTTGATTTCGTTTTTGTTTTCGTTTTTGTTTTCGTTTTTGTTTTCGTTTTTGTTTTCGTTTTTGTTTTCGTTTTTGTTTTCGTTTTTGTTTTTGTTTTTGTTTTCGTTTTTGTTTTCGTTTTTGTTTTCGTTTTTGTTTTCGTTTTTGTTTTCGTTTTTGTTTTCGTTTTTGTTTTCGTTTTTGTTTTCGTGTTTGTTTTCGTTTTTGTTTTCGTTTTTGTTTTCGTTTTTGATTTCGTTTTTGTTTTCGTTTTTGTTTTCGTTTTTGTTTTCGTTTTTGTTTTCGTTTTTGTTTTCGTTTTTGTTTTTGTTTTCGTTTTTGTTTTCGTTTTTGTTTTCGTTTTTGTTTTCGTTTTTGTTTTCGTTTTTGTTTTCGTTTTTGTTTTCGTTTTTGTTTTTGTTTTCGTTTTTGTTTTCGTTTTTGTTTTTGTTTTCCTTTTCGTTTTTGTTTGTGTTTTTGTTTTCGTTTTTGTTTTCGTTTTTGTTTTCGTTTTTGTTTTCGTTTTTGTTTTCGTTTTTGTTTTCGTTTTTGTTTTCGTGTTTGTTTTCGTTTTTGTTTTCCTTTTCGTTTTTGTTTGTGTTTTTGTTTTTGTCCTTGTTTCTGTCCTTGTCTTTGTCTTAATTGGTTTTTGTTTGTACGAGACTAAGTCCAGCGGCATAATGCTCTTCGATCGCACACGACCAAGTCCAGCGGCGTGTCGCTCCTAGGGCTGTTGCGAATACTTAAAAGTCCCTACGGTCAAAATCATTGGGTTGCGACTCACCTTTACGAGTTGCTCGCTCGCTGCGCTCGCTCGGAATGTTATAGCCTTACCTAAAACCAATCCACCTTGCGTTCGTTTTTCGAAAAGACCGCGATTTTCCGATAATTTACAGACGCGCGGGATCGGTTTTGAGGTTAGGCTAGTTTTATAAGAGCGAGCGAAGCGAGCGAGAAGCTACATCAATTCCCGCGCTATAGTTATATATCAAATGTTCTTTACTAACAATTCTCACCGATCGAAAGAAAGTTTCTGATTTGATAGAAGAATAACAGATATGTTTCGCTAGGTACGCGATTCGTGCTGATCGATGTATCTCGATGATGTTGTTGTTTTCGTTTTTGTTTTCGT
>NW_026869757.1:335000-360000 GCF_905332965.1 Bombus pascuorum | reverse complement strand
TTTTCGTTTTTGTTTTCGTTTTTGTTTTCGTTTTTGTTTTCGTTTTTGTTTTCGTTTTTGTTTTTGTGTTTGTTTTTGTTTTTGTTTTTGTCCTTGTTTCTGTCCTTGTCTTTGTCTTAATTGGTTTTTGTTTGTACGAGACTAAGTCCAGCGGCATAATGCTCTTCGATCGCACACGACCAAGTCCAGCGGCGTGTCGCTCCTAGGGCTGTTGCGAATACTTAAAAGTCCCTACGGTCAAAATCATTGGGTTGCGACTCACCTTTACGAGTTGCTCGCTCGCTGCGCTCGCTCGGAATGTTATAGCCTTACCTAAAACCAATCCACCTTGCGTTCGTTTTTCGAAAAGACCGCGATTTTCCGATAATTTACAGACGCGCGGGATCGGTTTTGAGGTTAGGCTAGTTTTATAAGAGCGAGCGAAGCGAGCGAGAAGCTACATCAATTCCCGCGCTATAGTTATATATCAAATGTTCTTTACTAACAATTCTCACCGATCGAAAGAAAGTTTCTGATTTGATAGAAGAATAACAGATATGTTTCGCTAGGTACGCGATTCGTGCTGATCGATGTATCTCGATGATGTTTTTGTTTTCGTTTTTGTTTTCGTTTTTGTTTTCGTTTTTGTTTTCGTTTTTGTTTTCGTTTTTGTTTTCGTTTTTGTTTTCGTTTTTGTTTTCGTTTTTGTTTTCGTTTTTGTTTTTGTTTTCGTTTTTGTTTTCGTTTTTGTTTTCGTTTTTGTTTTCGTTTTTGTTTTCGTTTTTGTTTTCGTTTTTGTTTTTGTTTTCGTTTTTGTTTTCGTTTTTGTTTTTGTTTTCCTTTTCGTTTTTGTTTGTGTTTTTGTTTTCGTTTTTGTTTTCGTTTTTGTTTTCGTTTTTGTTTTCGTTTTTGTTTTCGTTTTTGTTTTCGTGTTTGTTTTCGTTTTTGTTTTCGTTTTTGTTTTCGTTTTTGTTTTTGTTTTCGTTTTTGTTTTCGTTTTTGTTTTTGTTTTCCTTTTCGTTTTTGTTTGTGTTTTTGTTTTTGTCCTTGTTTCTGTCCTTGTCTTTGTCTTAATTGGTTTTTGTTTGTACGAGACTAAGTCCAGCGGCATAATGCTCTTCGATCGCACACGACCAAGTCCAGCGGCGTGTCGCTCCTAGGGCTGTTGCGAATACTCAAAAGTCCCTACGGTCAAAATCATTGGGTTGCGACTCACCTTTACGAGTTGCTCGCTCGCTGCGCTCGCTCGGAATGTTATAGCCTTACCTAAAACCAATCCACCTTGCGTTCGTTTTTCGAAAAGACCGCGATTTTCCGATAATTTACAGACGCGCGGGATCGGTTTTGAGGTTAGGCTAGTTTTATAAGAGCGAGCGAAGCGAGCGAGAAGCTACATCAATTCCCGCGCTATAGTTATATATCAAATGTTCTTTACTAACAATTCTCACCGATCGAAAGAAAGTTTCTGATTTGATAGAAGAATAACAGATATGTTTCGCTAGGTACGCGATTCGTGCTGATCGATGTATCTCGATGATGTTTTTGTTTTCGTTTTTGTTTTCGTTTTTGTTTTCGTTTTTGTTTTCGTTTTTCTTTTCGTGTTTGTTTTCGTTTTTGTTTTCGTTTTTGTTTTCTTTTTTGTTTTCGTTTTTGTTTTCGTTTTTGTTTTCTTTTTTGTTTTCGTTTTTGTTTTCGTTTTTGTTTTCGTTTTTGTTTTCGTTTTTGTTTTTGTTTTTGTTTTTGTTTTCGTTTTTGTTTTCGTTTTCGTTTTCGTTTTTGTTTTCTTTTTTGTTTTCGTTTTTGTTTTCGTTTTCGTTTTTGTTTTCGTTTTTGTTTTCGTTTTTGTTTTCGTTTTTGTTTTCGTTTTTGTTTTCGTTTTTGATTTCGTTTTTGTTTTCGTTTTTGTTTTCGTTTTTGTTTTCGTTTTTGTTTTCGTTTTTGTTTTCGTTTTTGTTTTCGTTTTTGTTTTTGTTTTCGTTTTTGTTTTTGTTTTTGTCCTTGTTTCTGTCCTTGTCTTTGTCTTAATTGGTTTTTGTTTGTACGAGACTAAGTCCAGCGGCATAATGCTCTTCGATCGCACACGACCAAGTCCAGCGGCGTGTCGCTCCTAGGGCTGTTGCGAATACTTAAAAGTCCCTACGGTCAAAATCATTGGGTTGCGACTCACCTTTACGAGTTGCTCGCTCGCTGCGCTCGCTCGGAATGTTATAGCCTTACCTAAAACCAATCCACCTTGCGTTCGTTTTTCGAAAAGACCGCGATTTTCCGATAATTTACAGACGCGCGGGATCGGTTTTGAGGTTAGGCTAGTTTTATAAGAGCGAGCGAAGCGAGCGAGAAGCTACATCAATTCCCGCGCTATAGTTATATATCAAATGTTCTTTACTAACAATTCTCACCGATCGAAAGAAAGTTTCTGATTTGATAGAAGAATAACAGATATGTTTCGCTAGGTACGCGATTCGTGCTGATCGATGTATCTCGATGATGTTTTTGTTTTCGTTTTTGTTTTCGTTTTTGTTTTCGTTTTTGTTTTCGTTTTTGTTTTCGTTTTTGTTTTCGTTTTTGTTTTCGTTTTTGTTTTCGTTTTTGTTTTCGTTTTTGTTTTTGTTTTCGTTTTTGTTTTCGTTTTTGTTTTCGTTTTTGTTTTCGTTTTTGTTTTCGTTTTTGTTTTCGTTTTTGTTTTTGTTTTCGTTTTTGTTTTCGTTTTTGTTTTTGTTTTCCTTTTCGTTTTTGTTTGTGTTTTTGTTTTCGTTTTTGTTTTCGTTTTTGTTTTCGTTTTTGTTTTCGTTTTTGTTTTCGTTTTTGTTTTCGTGTTTGTTTTCGTTTTTGTTTTCGTTTTTGTTTTCGTTTTTGTTTTTGTTTTCGTTTTTGTTTTCGTTTTTGTTTTTGTTTTCCTTTTCGTTTTTGTTTGTGTTTTTGTTTTTGTCCTTGTTTCTGTCCTTGTCTTTGTCTTAATTGGTTTTTGTTTGTACGAGACTAAGTCCAGCGGCATAATGCTCTTCGATCGCACACGACCAAGTCCAGCGGCGTGTCGCTCCTAGGGCTGTTGCGAATACTTAAAAGTCCCTACGGTCAAAATCATTGGGTTGCGACTCACCTTTACGAGTTGCTCGCTCGCTGCGCTCGCTCGGAATGTTATAGCCTTACCTAAAACCAATCCACCTTGCGTTCGTTTTTCGAAAAGACCGCGATTTTCCGATAATTTACAGACGCGCGGGATCGGTTTTGAGGTTAGGCTAGTTTTATAAGAGCGAGCGAAGCGAGCGAGAAGCTACATCAATTCCCGCGCTATAGTTATTTATCAAATGTTCTTTACTAACAATTCTCACCGATCGGATAGAAGAATAACAGATATGTTTCGCTAGGTACGCGATTCGTGCTGATCGATGTATCTCGATGATGTTTTTGTTTTCGTTTTTGTTTTCGTTTTTGTTTTCGTTTTTGTTTTCGTTTTTCTTTTCGTGTTTGTTTTCGTTTTTGTTTTCGTTTTTGTTTTCGTTTTTGTTTTCGTTTTTGTTTTTGTTTTCGTTTTTGTTTTCGTTTTTGTTTTCGTTTTTGTTTTCGTTTTTGTTTTCGTTTTTGTTTTCGTTTTTGTTTTCGTTTTTGTTTTCGTTTTTGTTTTTGTTTTCGTTTTTGTTTTCGTTTTTGTTTTCGTTTTTGTTTTCGTTTTTGTTTTCGTTTTTGTTTTCGTTTTTGTTTTTGTTTTCGTTTTTGTTTTCGTTTTTGTTTTTGTTTTCCTTTTCGTTTTTGTTTGTGTTTTTGTTTTCGTTTTTGTTTTCGTTTTTGTTTTCGTTTTTCTTTTCGTGTTTGTTTTCGTTTTTGTTTTCGTTTTTGTTTTCGTGTTTGTTTTCGTTTTTGTTTTCGTTTTTGTTTTCTTTTTTGTTTTCTTTTTTGTTTTCGTTTTTGTTTTCGTTTTTGTTTTCGTTTTTGTTTTCGTGTTTGTTTTCGTTTTTGTTTTCGTTTTTGTTTTCTTTTTTGTTTTCGTTTTTGTTTTCGTTTTTGTTTTCGTTTTTGTTTTCGTTTTTGTTTTCGTTTTTGTTTTCGTTTTTGTTTTCGTTTTTGTTTTCGTTTTTGTTTTCGTTTTTGTTTTCGTTTTTGTTTTCGTTTTTGTTTTCGTGTTTGTTTTCGTTTTTGTTTTCGTTTTTGTTTTCCTTTTCGTTTTTGTTTGTGTTTTTGTTTTTGTCCTTGTTTCTGTCCTTGTCTTTGTCTTAATTGGTTTTTGTTTGTACGAGACTAAGTCCAGCGGCATAATGCTCTTCGATCGCACACGACCAAGTCCAGCGGCGTGTCGCTCCTAGGGCTGTTGCGAATACTTAAAAGTCCCTACGGTCAAAATCATTGGGTTGCGACTCACCTTTACGAGTTGCTCGCTCGCTGCGCTCGCTCGGAATGTTATAGCCTTACCTAAAACCAATCCACCTTGCGTTCGTTTTTCGAAAAGACCGCGATTTTCCGATAATTTACAGACGCGCGGGATCGGTTTTGAGGTTAGGCTAGTTTTATAAGAGCGAGCGAAGCGAGCGAGAAGCTACATCAATTCCCGCGCTATAGTTATTTATCAAATGTTCTTTACTAACAATTCTCACCGATCGAAAGAAAGTTTCTGATTTGATAGAAGAATAACAGATATGTTTCGCTAGGTACGCGATTCGTGCTGATCGATGTATCTCGATGATGTTTTTGTTTTCGTTTTTGTTTTCGTTTTTGTTTTCGTTTTTGTTTTCGTTTTTCTTTTCGTGTTTGTTTTCGTTTTTGTTTTCGTTTTTGTTTTCGTTTTTGTTTTCGTTTTTGTTTTCGTTTTTGTTTTTGTTTTCGTTTTTGTTTTCGTTTTTGTTTTCGTTTTTGTTTTCGTTTTTGTTTTCGTTTTTGTTTTCGTTTTTGTTTTCGTTTTTGTTTTCGTTTTTGTTTTTGTTTTCGTTTTTGTTTTCGTTTTTGTTTTCGTTTTTGTTTTCGTTTTTGTTTTCGTTTTTGTTTTCGTTTTTGTTTTCGTTTTTGTTTTTGTTTTCGTTTTTGTTTTCGTTTTTGTTTTTGTTTTCCTTTTCGTTTTTGTTTGTGTTTTTGTTTTCGTTTTTGTTTTCGTTTTTGTTTTCGTTTTTGTTTTCGTTTTTGTTTTCGTTTTTGTTTTCGTTTTTGTTTTCGTTTTTGTTTTCGTTTTTGTTTTCGTGTTTGTTTTCGCTTTGTTTTCGTTTTTGTTTTCGTTTTTGTTTTTGTTTTCGTTTTTGTTTTTGTTTTTGTCCTTGTTTCTGTCCTTGTCTTTGTCTTAATTGGTTTTTGTTTGTACGAGACTAAGTCCAGCGGCATAATGCTCTTCGATCGCACACGACCAAGTCCAGCGGCGTGTCGCTCCTAGGGCTGTTGCGAATACTTAAAAGTCCCTACGGTCAAAATCATTGGGTTGCGACTCACCTTTACGAGTTGCTCGCTCGCTGCGCTCGCTCGGAATGTTATAGCCTTACCTAAAACCAATCCACCTTGCGTTCGTTTTTCGAAAAGACCGCGATTTTCCGATAATTTACAGACGCGCGGGATCGGTTTTGAGGTTAGGCTAGTTTTATAAGAGCGAGCGAAGCGAGCGAGAAGCTACATCAATTCCCGCGCTATAGTTATATATCAAATGTTCTTTACTAACAATTCTCACCGATCGAAAGAAAGTTTCTGATTTGATAGAAGAATAACAGATATGTTTCGCTAGGTACGCGATTCGTGCTGATCGATGTATCTCGATGATGTTTTTGTTTTCGTTTTTGTTTTCGTTTTTGTTTTCGTTTTTGTTTTCGTTTTTGTTTTCGTTTTTGTTTTCGTTTTTGTTTTCGTTTTTGTTTTCGTTTTTGTTTTCGTTTTTGTTTTTGTTTTCGTTTTTGTTTTCGTTTTTGTTTTCGTTTTTGTTTTCGTTTTTGTTTTCGTTTTTGTTTTCGTTTTTGTTTTTGTTTTCGTTTTTGTTTTCGTTTTTGTTTTTGTTTTCCTTTTCGTTTTTGTTTGTGTTTTTGTTTTCGTTTTTGTTTTCGTTTTTGTTTTCGTTTTTGTTTTCGTTTTTGTTTTCGTTTTTGTTTTCGTGTTTGTTTTCGTTTTTGTTTTCGTTTTTGTTTTCGTTTTTGTTTTTGTTTTCGTTTTTGTTTTCGTTTTTGTTTTTGTTTTCCTTTTCGTTTTTGTTTGTGTTTTTGTTTTTGTCCTTGTTTCTGTCCTTGTCTTTGTCTTAATTGGTTTTTGTTTGTACGAGACTAAGTCCAGCGGCATAATGCTCTTCGATCGCACACGACCAAGTCCAGCGGCGTGTCGCTCCTAGGGCTGTTGCGAATACTTAAAAGTCCCTACGGTCAAAATCATTGGGTTGCGACTCACCTTTACGAGTTGCTCGCTCGCTGCGCTCGCTCGGAATGTTATAGCCTTACCTAAAACCAATCCACCTTGCGTTCGTTTTTCGAAAAGACCGCGATTTTCCGATAATTTACAGACGCGCGGGATCGGTTTTGAGGTTAGGCTAGTTTTATAAGAGCGAGCGAAGCGAGCGAGAAGCTACATCAATTCCCGCGCTATAGTTATTTATCAAATGTTCTTTACTAACAATTCTCACCGATCGAAAGAATGTTTCTGATTTGATAGAAGAATAACAGATATGTTTCGCTAGGTACGCGATTCGTGCTGATCGATGTATCTCGATGATGTTTTTGTTTTCGTTTTTGTTTTCGTTTTTGTTTTCGTTTTTGTTTTCGTTTTTCTTTTCGTGTTTGTTTTCGTTTTTGTTTTCGTTTTTGTTTTCGTTTTTGTTTTCGTTTTTGTTTTTGTTTTCGTTTTTGTTTTCGTTTTTGTTTTCGTTTTTGTTTTCGTTTTTGTTTTCGTTTTTGTTTTCGTTTTTGTTTTCGTTTTTGTTTTCGTTTTTGTTTTTGTTTTCGTTTTTGTTTTCGTTTTTGTTTTCGTTTTTGTTTTCGTTTTTGTTTTCGTTTTTGTTTTCGTTTTTGTTTTTGTTTTCGTTTTTGTTTTCGTTTTTGTTTTTGTTTTCCTTTTCGTTTTTGTTTGTGTTTTTGTTTTCGTTTTTGTTTTCGTTTTTGTTTTCGTTTTTGTTTTCGTTTTTGTTTTCGTTTTTGTTTTCGTTTTTGTTTTCGTGTTTGTTTTCGTTTTTGTTTTCGTTTTTGTTTTCGTTTTTGTTTTTGTTTTCGTTTTTGTTTTCGTTTTTGTTTTCGTTTTTGTTTTCGTTTTTGTTTTCGTGTTTGTTTTCGTTTTTGTTTTCGTTTTTGTTTTCTTTTTTGTTTTCGTTTTTGTTTTCGTTTTTGTTTTCGTTTTTGTTTTCGTTTTTGTTTTCGTTTTTGTTTTCGTTTTTGTTTTCGTTTTTGTTTTCGTTTTTGATTTCGTTTTTGTTTTCGTTTTTGTTTTCGTTTTTGTTTTCGTGTTTGTTTTCGTTTTTGTTTTCGTTTTTGTTTTCCTTTTCGTTTTTGTTTGTGTTTTTGTTTTTGTCCTTGTTTCTGTCCTTGTCTTTGTCTTAATTGGTTTTTGTTTGTACGAGACTAAGTCCAGCGGCATAATGCTCTTCGATCGCACACGACCAAGTCCAGCGGCGTGTCGCTCCTAGGGCTGTTGCGAATACTTAAAAGTCCCTACGGTCAAAATCATTGGGTTGCGACTCACCTTTACGAGTTGCTCGCTCGCTGCGCTCGCTCGGAATGTTATAGCCTTACCTAAAACCAATCCACCTTGCGTTCGTTTTTCGAAAAGACCGCGATTTTCCGATAATTTACAGACGCGCGGGATCGGTTTTGAGGTTAGGCTAGTTTTATAAGAGCGAGCGAAGCGAGCGAGAAGCTACATCAATTCCCGCGCTATAGTTATTTATCAAATGTTCTTTACTAACAATTCTCACCGATCGAAAGAAAGTTTCTGATTTGATAGAAGAATAACAGATATGTTTCGCTAGGTACGCGATTCGTGCTGATCGATGTATCTCGATGATGTTTTTGTTTTCGTTTTTGTTTTCGTTTTTGTTTTCGTTTTTGTTTTCGTTTTTCTTTTCGTGTTTGTTTTCGTTTTTGTTTTCGTTTTTGTTTTCGTTTTTGTTTTCGTTTTTGTTTTCGTTTTTGTTTTTGTTTTCGTTTTTGTTTTCGTTTTTGTTTTCGTTTTTGTTTTCGTTTTTGTTTTCGTTTTTGTTTTCGTTTTTGTTTTCGTTTTTGTTTTCGTTTTTGTTTTTGTTTTCGTTTTTGTTTTCGTTTTTGTTTTCGTTTTTGTTTTCGTTTTTGTTTTCGTTTTTGTTTTCGTTTTTGTTTTTGTTTTCGTTTTTGTTTTCGTTTTTGTTTTTGTTTTCCTTTTCGTTTTTGTTTGTGTTTTTGTTTTCGTTTTTGTTTTCGTTTTTGTTTTCGTTTTTGTTTTCGTTTTTGTTTTCGTTTTTGTTTTCGTTTTTGTTTTCGTTTTTGTTTTCGTGTTTGTTTTCGCTTTGTTTTCGTTTTTGTTTTCGTTTTTGTTTTTGTTTTCGTTTTTGTTTTTGTTTTTGTCCTTGTTTCTGTCCTTGTCTTTGTCTTAATTGGTTTTTGTTTGTACGAGACTAAGTCCAGCGGCATAATGCTCTTCGATCGCACACGACCAAGTCCAGCGGCGTGTCGCTCCTAGGGCTGTTGCGAATACTTAAAAGTCCCTACGGTCAAAATCATTGGGTTGCGACTCACCTTTACGAGTTGCTCGCTCGCTGCGCTCGCTCGGAATGTTATAGCCTTACCTAAAACCAATCCACCTTGCGTTCGTTTTTCGAAAAGACCGCGATTTTCCGATAATTTACAGACGCGCGGGATCGGTTTTGAGGTTAGGCTAGTTTTATAAGAGCGAGCGAAGCGAGCGAGAAGCTACATCAATTCCCGCGCTATAGTTATATATCAAATGTTCTTTACTAACAATTCTCACCGATCGAAAGAAAGTTTCTGATTTGATAGAAGAATAACAGATATGTTTCGCTAGGTACGCGATTCGTGCTGATCGATGTATCTCGATGATGTTTTTGTTTTCGTTTTTGTTTTCGTTTTTGTTTTCGTTTTTGTTTTCGTTTTTCTTTTCGTGTTTGCTTTCGTTTTTGTTTTCGTTTTTGTTTTCTTTTTTGTTTTCGTTTTTGTTTTCGTTTTTGTTTTCGTTTTTGTTTTCGTGTTTGTTTTCGTTTTTGTTTTCGTTTTTGTTTTCGTTTTTGTTTTTTGTTTTCGTTTTTGTTTTCGTTTTTGTTTTCGTTTTTGTTTTCGTTTTTGTTTTCGTTTTTGTTTTCGTTTTTGTTTTCGTTTTTGTTTTCGTTTTTGTTTTCGTTTTTGATTTCGTTTTTGTTTTCGTTTTTGTTTTCTTTTTTGTTTTCGTTTTTGTTTTCGTTTTTGTTTTCGTTTTTGTTTTCGTTTTTGTTTTCGTTTTTGTTTTCGTTTTTGTTTTCGTTTTTGTTTTCGTTTTTGTTTTCGTTTTTGTTTTCGTTTTTGTTTTCGTTTTTGTTTTTGTTTTCGTTTTTGTTTTCGTTTTTGTTTTCGTTTTTGTTTTCGTTTTTGTTTTCGTTTTTGTTTTCGTTTTTGTTTTCGTTTTTGTTTTTGTTTTCGTTTTTGTTTTCGTTTTTGTTTTTGTTTTCCTTTTCGTTTTTGTTTGTGTTTTTGTTTTCGTTTTTGTTTTCGTTTTTGTTTTCGTTTTTGTTTTCGTTTTTGTTTTCGTTTTTGTTTTCGTTTTTGTTTTTGTTTTCCTTTTCGTTTTTGTTTGTGTTTTTGTTTTTGTCCTTGTTTCTGTCCTTGTCTTTGTCTTAATTGGTTTTTGTTTGTACGAGACTAAGTCCAGCGGCATAATGCTCTTCGATCGCACACGACCAAGTCCAGCGGCGTGTCGCTCCTAGGGCTGTTGCGAATACTTAAAAGTCCCTACGGTCAAAATCATTGGGTTGCGACTCACCTTTACGAGTTGCTCGCTCGCTGCGCTCGCTCGGAATGTTATAGCCTTACCTAAAACCAATCCACCTTGCGTTCGTTTTTCGAAAAGACCGCGATTTTCCGATAATTTACAGACGCGCGGGATCGGTTTTGAGGTTAGGCTAGTTTTATAAGAGCGAGCGAAGCGAGCGAGAAGCTACATCAATTCCCGCGCTATAGTTATATATCAAATGTTCTTTACTAACAATTCTCACCGATCGAAAGAAAGTTTCTGATTTGATAGAAGAATAACAGATATGTTTCGCTAGGTACGCGATTCGTGCTGATCGATGTATCTCGATGATGTTTTTGTTTTCGTTTTTGTTTTCGTTTTTGTTTTCGTTTTTGTTTTCGTTTTTGTTTTCGTTTTTGTTTTCGTTTTTGTTTTCGTTTTTGTTTTCGTTTTTGTTTTCGTTTTTGTTTTCGTGTTTGTTTTCGTTTTTGTTTTCGTTTTCGTTTTCGTTTTTGTTTTCTTTTTTGTTTTCTTTTTTGTTTTCGTTTTTGTTTTCGTTTTTGTTTTCTTTTTTGTTTTCGTTTTTGTTTTCGTTTTTGTTTTCGTTTTTGTTTTCGTTTTTGTTTTCGTTTTTGTTTTCGTTTTTGTTTTCGTTTTTGTTTTTGTTTTCGTTTTTGTTTTCGTTTTTGTTTTTGTTTTCCTTTCGTTTTTGTTTGTGTTTTTGTTTTCGTTTTTGTTTTCGTTTTTGTTTTCGTTTTTGTTTTCGTTTTTGTTTTCGTGTTTGTTTTCGTTTTTGTTTTCGTTTTCGTTTTCGTTTTTGTTTTCTTTTTTGTTTTCGTTTTTGTTTTCGTTTTTGTTTTCGTTTTTGTTTTCGTTTTTGTTTTCGTTTTTGTTTTCGTTTTTGTTTTCGTTTTTGTTTTCGTTTTTGTTTTCGTTTTTGATTTCGTTTTTGATTTCGTTTTTGTTTTCGTTTTTGTTTTCGTTTTTGTTTTCGTTTTTGTTTTCGTTTTTGTTTTCGTTTTTGTTTTCGTGTTTGTTTTCGTTTTTGTTTTCGTTTTTGTTTTCGTTTTCCTTTTCGTTTTTGTTTGTGTTTTTGTTTTTGTCCTTGTTTCTGTCCTTGTCTTTGTCTTAATTGGTTTTTGTTTGTACGAGACTAAGTCCAGCGGCATAATGCTCTTCGATCGCACACGACCAAGTCCAGCGGCGTGTCGCTCCTAGGGCTGTTGCGAATACTTAAAAGTCCCTACGGTCAAAATCATTGGGTTGCGACTCACCTTTACGAGTTGCTCGCTCGCTGCGCTCGCTCGGAATGTTATAGCCTTACCTAAAACCAATCCACCTTGCGTTCGTTTTTCGAAAAGACCGCGATTTTCCGATAATTTACAGACGCGCGGGATCGGTTTTGAGGTTAGGCTAGTTTTATAAGAGCGAGCGAAGCGAGCGAGAAGCTACATCAATTCCCGCGCTATAGTTATATATCAAATGTTCTTTACTAACAATTCTCACCGATCGAAAGAAAGTTTCTGATTTGATAGAAGAATAACAGATATGTTTCGCTAGGTACGCGATTCGTGCTGATCGATGTATCTCGATGATGTTTTTGTTTTCGTTTTTGTTTTCGTTTTTGTTTTCGTTTTTGTTTTCGTTTTTCTTTTCGTGTTTGTTTTCGTTTTTGTTTTCGTTTTTGTTTTCTTTTTTGTTTTCGTTTTTGTTTTCGTTTTTGATTTCGTTTTTGTTTTCGTGTTTGTTTTCGTTTTTGTTTTCGTTTTCGTTTTCGTTTTTGTTTTCTTTTTTGTTTTCGTTTTTGTTTTCGTTTTTGTTTTCGTTTTTGTTTTCGTTTTTGTTTTCGTTTTTGTTTTCGTTTTTGTTTTCGTTTTTGTTTTCGTTTTTGTTTTCGTGTTTGTTTTCGTTTTTGTTTTCGTTTTTGTTTTCGTTTTTGTTTTTGTTTTCGTTTTTGTTTTCGTTTTTGTTTTTGTTTTCCTTTTCGTTTTTGTTTGTGTTTTTGTTTTTGTCCTTGTTTCTGTCCTTGTCTTCGTCTTAATTGGTTTTTGTTTGTACGAGACTAAGTCCAGCGGCATAATGCTCTTCGATCGCACACGACCAAGTCCAGCGGCGTGTCGCTCCTAGGGCTGTTGCGAATACTTAAAAGTCCCTACGGTCAAAATCATTGGGTTGCGACTCACCTTTACGAGTTGCTCGCTCGCTGCGCTCGCTCGGAATGTTATAGCCTTACCTAAAACCAATCCACCTTGCGTTCGTTTTTCGAAAAGACCGCGATTTTCCGATAATTTACAGACGCGCGGGATCGGTTTTGAGGTTAGGCTAGTTTTATAAGAGCGAGCGAAGCGAGCGAGAAGCTACATCAATTCCCGCGCTATAGTTATATATCAAATGTTCTTTACTAACAATTCTCACCGATCGAAAGAAAGTTTCTGATTTGATAGAAGAATAACAGATATGTTTCGCTAGGTACGCGATTCGTGCTGATCGATGTATCTCGATGATGTTTTTGTTTTCGTTTTTGTTTTCGTTTTTGTTTTCGTTTTTGTTTTCGTTTTTCTTTTCGTGTTTGTTTTCGTTTTTGTTTTCGTTTTTGTTTTCTTTTTTGTTTTCGTTTTTGTTTTCGTTTTTGATTTCGTTTTTGTTTTCGTGTTTGTTTTCGTTTTTGTTTTCGTTTTCGTTTTCGTTTTTGTTTTCTTTTTTGTTTTCGTTTTTGTTTTCGTTTTTGTTTTCGTTTTTGTTTTCGTTTTTGTTTTCGTTTTTGTTTTCGTTTTTGTTTTCGTTTTTGTTTTCGTTTTTGTTTTCGTTTTTGTTTTCGTTTTTGTTTTCGTTTTTGTTTTCTTTTTTGTTTTCGTTTTTGTTTTCGTTTTTGTTTTCGTTTTTGTTTTCGTTTTTGTTTTCGTTTTTGTTTTCGTTTTTGTTTTCGTTTTTGTTTTCGTTTTTGTTTTCGTTTTTGTTTTCGTTTTTGTTTTCGTTTTTGTTTTCGTTTTTGTTTTCGTTTTTGTTTTCGTTTTTGTTTTCGTTTTCGTTTTTGTTTTTGTTTTTGTCCTTGTTTCTGTCCTTGTCTTTGTCTTAATTGGTTTTTGTTTGTACGAGACTAAGTCCAGCGGCATAATGCTCTTCGATCGCACACGACCAAGTCCAGCGGCGTGTCGCTCCTAGGGCTGTTGCGAATACTTAAAAGTCCCTACGGTCAAAATCATTGGGTTGCGACTCACCTTTACGAGTTGCTCGCTCGCTGCGCTCGCTCGGAATGTTATAGCCTTACCTAAAACCAATCCACCTTGCGTTCGTTTTTCGAAAAGACCGCGATTTTCCGATAATTTACAGACGCGCGGGATCGGTTTTGAGGTTAGGCTAGTTTTATAAGAGCGAGCGAAGCGAGCGAGAAGCTACATCAATTCCCGCGCTATAGTTATATATCAAATGTTCTTTACTAACAATTCTCACCGATCGAAAGAAAGTTTCTGATTTGATAGAAGAATAACAGATATGTTTCGCTAGGTACGCGATTCGTGCTGATCGATGTATCTCGATGATGTTTTTGTTTTCGTTTTTGTTTTCGTTTTTGTTTTCGTTTTTGTTTTCGTTTTTGTTTTCGTTTTTGTTTTCGTTTTTGTTTTCGTTTTTGTTTTCTTTTTTGTTTTCGCTTTGTTTTCGTTTTTGTTTTCGTTTTTGTTTTCGTGTTTGTTTTCGTTTTTGTTTTCGTTTTTGTTTTCGTTTTTGTTTTCGTTTTTGTTTTCGTTTTTGTTTTCGTTTTTGTTTTCGTTTTTGTTTTTGTTTTCGTTTTTGTTTTCGTTTTTGTTTTCCTTTTTTGTTTTCGTTTTTGTTTTCGTTTTTGTTTTCGTTTTTGTTTTCGTTTTTGTTTTTGTTTTCGTTTTTGTTTTCGTTTTTGTTTTTGTTTTCCTTTTCGTTTTTGTTTGTGTTTTTGTTTTCGTTTTTGTTTTCGTTTTTGTTTTCGTTTTTGTTTTCGTTTTTGTTTTCGTTTTTGTTTTCGTTTTTGTTTTCGTTTTTGTTTTCGTGTTTGTTTTCGTTTTTGTTTTCGTTTTTGTTTTCGTTTTTGTTTTTGTTTTCGTTTTTGTTTTTGTTTTTGTCCTTGTTTCTGTCCTTGTCTTTGTCTTAATTGGTTTTTGTTTGTACGAGACTAAGTCCAGCGGCATAATGCTCTTCGATCGCACACGACCAAGTCCAGCGGCGTGTCGCTCCTAGGGCTGTTGCGAATACTTAAAAGTCCCTACGGTCAAAATCATTGGGTTGCGACTCACCTTTACGAGTTGCTCGCTCGCTGCGCTCGCTCGGAATGTTATAGCCTTACCTAAAACCAATCCACCTTGCGTTCGTTTTTCGAAAAGACCGCGATTTTCCGATAATTTACAGACGCGCGGGATCGGTTTTGAGGTTAGGCTAGTTTTATAAGAGCGAGCGAAGCGAGCGAGAAGCTACATCAATTCCCGCGCTATAGTTATATATCAAATGTTCTTTACTAACAATTCTCACCGATCGAAAGAAAGTTTCTGATTTGATAGAAGAATAACAGATATGTTTCGCTAGGTACGCGATTCGTGCTGATCGATGTATCTCGATGATGTTTTTGTTTTCGTTTTTGTTTTCGTTTTTGTTTTCGTTTTTGTTTTCGTTTTTCTTTTCGTGTTTGTTTTCGTTTTTGTTTTCGTTTTTGTTTTCTTTTTTGTTTTCGTTTTTGTTTTCGTTTTTGTTTTCTTTTTTGTTTTCGTTTTTGTTTTCGTTTTTGTTTTCGTTTTTGTTTTCGTTTTTGTTTTCGTTTTTGTTTTCGTTTTTGTTTTCGTTTTTGTTTTCGTTTTTGTTTTCGTTTTTGTTTTCGTTTTGGTTTTCGTTTTTGTTTTTGTTTTCGTTTTTGTTTTCGTTTTTGTTTTCGTTTTTGTTTTCGTTTTTGTTTTCGTTTTTGTTTTTGTTTTTTTTTGTTTTCGTTTTTGTTTTTGTTTTCCTTTTCGTTTTTGTTTGTGTTTTTGTTTTCGTTTTTGTTTTCGTTTTTGTTTTCGTTTTTGTTTTCGTTTTTGTTTTCGTTTTTGTTTTCGTTTTTGTTTTCGTGTTTGTTTTCGTTTTTGTTTTCGTTTTTGTTTTTGTTTTCCTTTTCGTTTTTGTTTGTGTTTTTGTTTTTGTCCTTGTTTCTGTCCTTGTCTTTGTCTTAATTGGTTTTTGTTTGTACGAGACTAAGTCCAGCGGCATAATGCTCTTCGATCGCACACGACCAAGTCCAGCGGCGTGTCGCTCCTAGGGCTGTTGCGAATACTTAAAAGTCCCTACGGTCAAAATCATTGGGTGCGACTCACCTTTACGAGTTGCTCGCTCGCTGCGCTCGCTCGGAATGTTATAGCCTTACCTAAAACCAATCCACCTTGCGTTCGTTTTTCGAAAAGACCGCGATTTTCCGATAATTTACAGACGCGCGGGATCGGTTTTGAGGTTAGGCTAGTTTTATAAGAGCGAGCGAAGCGAGCGAGAAGCTACATCAATTCCCGCGCTATAGTTATATATCAAATGTTCTTTACTAACAATTCTCACCGATCGAAAGAAAGTTTCTGATTTGATAGAAGAATAACAGATATGTTTCGCTAGGTACGCGATTCGTGCTGATCGATGTATCTCGATGATGTTTTTGTTTTCGTTTTTGTTTTCGTTTTTGTTTTCGTTTTTGTTTTCGTTTTTCTTTTCGTGTTTGTTTTCGTTTTTGTTTTCGTTTTTGTTTTCTTTTTTGTTTTCGTTTTTGTTTTCGTTTTTGTTTTCGTTTTTGTTATCGTGTTTGTTTTCGTTTTTGTTTTCGTTTTCGTTTTCGTTTTTGTTTTCTTTTTTGTTTTCGTTTTTGTTTTCGTTTTTGTTTTCGTTTTTGTTTTCGTTTTTGTTTTCGTTTTTGTTTTCGTTTTTGTTTTCGTTTTTGTTTTCGTTTTTGTTTTCGTTTTTGATTTCGTTTTTGTTTTCGTTTTTGTTTTCTTTTTTGTTTTCGTTTTTGTTTTCGTTTTTGTTTTCGTTTTTGTTTTCGTTTTTGTTTTCGTTTTTGTTTTCGTTTTTGTTTTCGTTTTTGTTTTCGTTTTTGTTTTCGTTTTTGTTTTCGTTTTTGTTTTCGTTTTTGTTTTCGTTTTTGTTTTTGTTTTCGTTTTTGTTTTCGTTTTTGTTTTCGTTTTTGTTTTCGTTTTTGTTTTCGTTTTTGTTTTCGTTTTTGTTTTCGTTTTTGTTTTTGTTTTCGTTTTTGTTTTCGTTTTTGTTTTTGTTTTCCTTTTCGTTTTTGTTTGTGTTTTTGTTTTCGTTTTTGTTTTCGTTTTTGTTTTCGTTTTTGTTTTCGTTTTTGTTTTCGTTTTTGTTTTTGTTTTCCTTTTCGTTTTTGTTTGTGTTTTTGTTTTTGTCCTTGTTTCTGTCCTTGTCTTTGTCTTAATTGGTTTTTGTTTGTACGAGACTAAGTCCAGCGGCATAATGCTCTTCGATCGCACACGACCAAGTCCAGCGGCGTGTCGCTCCTAGGGCTGTTGCGAATACTTAAAAGTCCCTACGGTCAAAATCATTGGGTTGCGACTCACCTTTACGAGTTGCTCGCTCGCTGCGCTCGCTCGGAATGTTATAGCCTTACCTAAAACCAATCCACCTTGCGTTCGTTTTTCGAAAAGACCGCGATTTTCCGATAATTTACAGACGCGCGGGATCGGTTTTGAGGTTAGGCTAGTTTTATAAGAGCGAGCGAAGCGAGCGAGAAGCTACATCAATTCCCGCGCTATAGTTATATATCAAATGTTCTTTACTAACAATTCTCACCGATCGAAAGAAAGTTTCTGATTTGATAGAAGAATAACAGATATGTTTCGCTAGGTACGCGATTCGTGCTGATCGATGTATCTCGATGATGTTTTTGTTTTCGTTTTTGTTTTCGTTTTTGTTTTCGTTTTTGTTTTCGTTTTTGTTTTCGTTTTTGTTTTCGTTTTTGTTTTCGTTTTTGTTTTCGTTTTTGTTTTCGTTTTTGTTTTCGTGTTTGTTTTCGTTTTTGTTTTCGTTTTCGTTTTCGTTTTTGTTTTCTTTTTTGTTTTCTTTTTTGTTTTCGTTTTTGTTTTCGTTTTTGTTTTCTTTTTTGTTTTTGTTTTTGTTTTCGTTTTTGTTTTCGTTTTTGTTTTCGTTTTTGTTTTCGTTTTTGTTTTCGTTTTTGTTTTCGTTTTTGTTTTTGTTTTCGTTTTTGTTTTCGTTTTTGTTTTTGTTTTCCTTTTCGTTTTTGTTTGTGTTTTTGTTTTCGTTTTTGTTTTCGTTTTTGTTTTCGTTTTTGTTTTCGTTTTTGTTTTCGTGTTTGTTTTCGTTTTTGTTTTCGTTTTCGTTTTCGTTTTTGTTTTCTTTTTTGTTTTCGTTTTTGTTTTCGTTTTTGTTTTCGTTTTTGTTTTCGTTTTTGTTTTCGTTTTTGTTTTCGTTTTTGTTTTCGTTTTTGTTTTCGTTTTTGTTTTCGTTTTTGATTTCGTTTTTGATTTCGTTTTTGTTTTCGTTTTTGTTTTCGTTTTTGTTTTCGTTTTTGTTTTCGTTTTTGTTTTCGTTTTTGTTTTCGTGTTTGTTTTCGTTTTTGTTTTCGTTTTTGTTTTCGTTTTCCTTTTCGTTTTTGTTTGTGTTTTTGTTTTTGTCCTTGTTTCTGTCCTTGTCTTTGTCTTAATTGGTTTTTGTTTGTACGAGACTAAGTCCAGCGGCATAATGCTCTTCGATCGCACACGACCAAGTCCAGCGGCGTGTCGCTCCTAGGGCTGTTGCGAATACTTAAAAGTCCCTACGGTCAAAATCATTGGGTTGCGACTCACCTTTACGAGTTGCTCGCTCGCTGCGCTCGCTCGGAATGTTATAGCCTTACCTAAAACCAATCCACCTTGCGTTCGTTTTTCGAAAAGACCGCGATTTTCCGATAATTTACAGACGCGCGGGATCTGTTTTGAGGTTAGGCTAGTTTTATAAGAGCGAGCGAAGCGAGCGAGAAGCTACATCAATTCCCGCGCTATAGTTATATATCAAATGTTCTTTACTAACAATTCTCACCGATCGAAAGAAAGTTTCTGATTTGATAGAAGAATAACAGATATGTTTCGCTAGGTACGCGATTCGTGCTGATCGATGTATCTCGATGATGTTTTTGTTTTCGTTTTTGTTTTCGTTTTTGTTTTCGTTTTTGTTTTCGTTTTTGTTTTCGTTTTTGTTTTCGTTTTTGTTTTCGTTTTTGTTTTCGTTTTTGTTTTCGTTTTTGTTTTTGTTTTCGTTTTTGTTTTTGTTTTTGTCCCTGTTTCTGTCCTTGTCTTTGTCTTAATTGGTTTTCGTTTGTACGAGACTAAGTCCAGCGGCATAATGCTCTTCGATCGCACACGACCAAGTCCAGCGGCGTGTCGCTCCTAGGGCTGTTGCGAATACTTAAAAGTCCCTACGGTCAAAATCATTGGGTTGCGACTCACCTTTACGAGTTGCTCGCTCGCTGCGCTCGCTCGGAATGTTATAGCCTTACCTAAAACCAATCCACCTTGCGTTCGTTTTTCGAAAAGACCGCGATTTTCCGATAATTTACAGACGCGCGGGATCGGTTTTGAGGTTAGGCTTGTCGGGTTGACGTTAGGGGCGTTTAATGAATCTTCACCAGTGTTGTTCATGGTTGTCGCACAGATATTTATTACACAAGTATGGCTGATACAAGATTGACAATCGGACGCGGTAGCTGGACGCTAATGACAATGGCCCTAGGTTCGATATAGCGAATCCACGGTCCACGGGATAACGAATGTACTTTGCTTCAAAGTCTAAGTCGGACTCGACTTACTACTCGTGATACTAGGAACGCTTGATTGACTCTTAGCTAATCGGATTGCCAGAAAAGAATGACTTTCCGTCGCGACGACGCTGCAGAGGAAAACTATGATGGGGTGTGCCTAAGGGCACGAGATCATCGGATTCGTCAAAGAAAGCCTCCACTCGGAAGGTGAGGGAAATAGGCGCTGCTGTTAATTGGTCAATTTCTATGTTGGCGGTTGGAAAAGGATGCTAGCCGCCCTAGAGAGAGAGTTCCTAGCAGGCAACGTCGTACGTGACCAAATCAGGCTTTCCCGTAACTTCCCGCAATAGGTGACAGATTTACAGGCTGATGGAACAAAGACTGTTTGTCAATCTGAAGGACTTTAGTTAACTAGGTCCTAAGATTTGTAACGGTTCCTCAGGCTATCTGAACATAAACTGTAAACGATGCATCGGCATCTGGCGATCATCTGGCCCAAAGAATGGGGTCTGTGTGTGGCGAGCTGCGGGGCCGCTGGAATGTCTTATTGTCAAGTGTCTGTACTGCCAATTCTTTAAAGGAAAGCTATGTTACTTTATGTCTCTGTTATGTGAAACGTTCATCCCGTGACCGTGGCTACGCTCGGCGACCGGATGTCGCCTCGAGCCTAAACTCATTGTCTCAAGTTTCGAATGACTGTGTCTGGGTTATTTCGTAAATGCTACAGTATTCGGGCTTTTCCAAATAATTCCAACGGGGGGGGCCCGGTGTCCTTTCATCTCCGACAGGCTAGTTTTATAAGAGCGAGCGAAGCGAGCGAGAAGCTACATCAATTCCCGCGCTATAGTTATATATCAAATGTTCTTTACTAACAATTCTCACCGATCGAAAGAAAGTTTCTGATTTGATAGAAGAATAACAGATATGTTTCGCTAGGTACGCGATTCGTGCTGATCGATGTATCTCGATGATGTTTTTGTTTTCGTTTTTGTTTTCTTTTTTGTTTTCGTTTTTGTTTTCGTTTTTGTTTTCGTTTTTGTTTTCGTTTTTGTTTTCGTTTTTGTTTTCGTTTTTGTTTTCGTTTTTGTTTTCGTTTTTGTTTTCGTTTTTGTTTTCCTTTTTGTTTTTGTTTTCGTTTTTGTTTTCGTTTTTGTTTTCGTTTTTGTTTTCGTTTTTGTTTTCGTTTTTGTTTTTGTTTTTGTTTTCGTTTTTGTTTTCGTTTTTGTTTTCGTTTTTGTTTTCGTTTTTGTTTTCGTTTTTGTTTTCGTTTTTGTTTTCGTTTTTGTTTTCGTTTTTGTTTTCGTGTTTGTTTTCGTTTTTGTTTTCGTTTTCGTTTTCGTTTTTGTTTTCTTTTTTGTTTTCGTGTTTGTTTTCGTTTTTGTTTTCGTTTTTGTTTTCGTTTTTGTTTTTGTTTTCGTTTTTGTTTTTGTTTTTGTCCTTGTTTCTGTCCTTGTCTTTGTCTTAATTGGTTTTTGTTTGTACGAGACTAAGTCCAGCGGCATAATGCTCTTCGATCGCACACGACCAAGTCCAGCGGCGTGTCGCTCCTAGGGCTGTTGCGAATACTTAAAAGTCCCTACGGTCAAAATCATTGGGTTGCGACTCACCTTTACGAGTTGCTCGCTCGCTGCGCTCGCTCGGAATGTTATAGCCTTACCTAAAACCAATCCACCTTGCGTTCGTTTTTCGAAAAGACCGCGATTTTCCGATAATTTACAGACGCGCGGGATCGGTTTTGAGGTTAGGCTAGTTTTATAAGAGCGAGCGAAGCGAGCGAGAAGCTACATCAATTCCCGCGCTATAGTTATATATCAAATGTTCTTTACTAACAATTCTCACCGATCGAAAGAAAGTTTCTGATTTGATAGAAGAATAACAGATATGTTTCGCTAGGTACGCGATTCGTGCTGATCGATGTATCTCGATGATGTTTTTGTTTTCGTTTTTGTTTTCGTTTTTGTTTTCGTTTTTGTTTTCGTTTTTGTTTTCGTTTTTGTTTTCGTTTTTGTTTTCGTTTTTGTTTTCGTGTTTGTTTTCGTTTTTGTTTTCGTTTTTGTTTTCGTTTTTGTTTTCGTTTTTGTTTTCGTGTTTGTTTTCGTTTTTGTTTTCGTTTTTGTTTTCGTTTTTGTTTTTGTTTTTGTTTTCGTTTTCGTTTTTGTTTTCGTTTTTGTTTTTGTTTTTGTTTTCGTTTTTGTTTTCGTTTTTGTTTTCGTTTTTGTTTTCGTTTTTGTTTTCGTTTTTGTTTTCGTTTTTGATTTCGTTTTTGTTTTCGTTTTTGTTTTCGTTTTTGTTTTCGTTTTTGTTTTCGTGTTTGTTTTCGTTTTTGTTTTCGTTTTTGTTTTCGTTTTTGTTTTTGTTTTCGTTTTTGTTTTCGTTTTTGTTTTTGTTTTTGTTTTTGTTTTCCTTTTCGTTTTTGTTTGTGTTTTTGTTTTCGTTTTTGTTTTCGTTTTTGTTTTCGTTTTTGTTTTCGTTTTTGTTTTCGTTTTTGTTTTCGTTTTTGTTTTCGTTTTTGTTTTTGTTTTTGTTTTCGTTTTTGTTTTCGTTTTTGTTTTCGTTTTTGTTTTCGTTTTTGTTTTCGTTTTTGTTTTCGTTTTTGTTTTCGTTTTTGTTTTCGTTTTTGTTTTCGTTTTTGTTTTCGTTTTTGTTTTCGTTTTTGTTTTCGTTTTTGTTTTCGTTTTTGTTTTCGTGTTTGTTTTCGTTTTTGTTTTCGTTTTTGTTTTCGTTTTTGTTTTTGTTTTCGTTTTTGCTTTTGTTTTTGTCCTTGTTTCTGTCCTTGTCTTTGTCTTAATTGGTTTTTGTTTGTACGAGACTAAGTCCAGCGGCATAATGCTCTTCGATCGCACACGACCAAGTCCAGCGGCGTGTCGCTCCTAGGGCTGTTGCGAATACTTAAAAGTCCCTACGGTCAAAATCATTGGGTTGCGACTCACCTTTACGAGTTGCTCGCTCGCTGCGCTCGCTCGGAATGTTATAGCCTTACCTAAAACCAATCCACCTTGCGTTCGTTTTTCGAAAAGACCGCGATTTTCCGATAATTTACAGACGCGCGGGATCGGTTTTGAGGTTAGGCTAGTTTTATAAGAGCGAGCGAAGCGAGCGAGAAGCTACATCAATTCCCGCGCTATAGTTATATATCAAATGTTCTTTACTAACAATTCTCACCGATCGAAAGAAAGTTTCTGATTTGATAGAAGAATAACAGATATGTTTCGCTAGGTACGCGATTCGTGCTGATCGATGTATCTCGATGATGTTTTTGTTTCCGTTTTTGTTTTCGTTTTTGTTTTCGTTTTTGTTTTCGTTTTTCTTTTCGTGTTTGTTCTCGTTTTTGTTTTCGTTTTTGTTTTCGTTTTTGTTTTCGTTTTTGTTTTCTTTTTTGTTTTCGTTTTTGTTTTCGTTTTTGTTTTCGTTTTTGTTTTCGTTTTTGTTTTCTTTTTTGTTTTCGTTTTTGTTTTCGTTTTTGTTTTCGTTTTTGTTTTCGTTTTTGTTTTCGTTTTTGTTTTCGTTTTTGTTTTTGTTTTCGTTTTTGTTTTCGTTTTTGTTTTTGTTTTCCTTTTCGTTTTTGTTTGTGTTTTTGTTTTCGTTTTTGTTTTCGTTTTTGTTTTCGTTTTTGTTTTCGTTTTTGTTTTCGTTTTTGTTTTCGTTTTTGTTTTCGTGTTTGTTTTCGTTTTTGTTTTCGTTTTTGTTTTCGTTTTTGTTTTCGTTTTTGTTTTCGTGTTTGTTTTCGTTTTTGTTTTCGTTTTCGTTTTCGTTTTTGTTTTCGTGTTTGTTTTCGTTTTTGTTTTCGTTTTTGTTTTCGTTTTTGTTTTTGTTTTCGTTTTTGTTTTTGTTTTTGTCCTTGTTTCTGTCCTTGTCTTTGTCTTAATTGGTTTTTGTTTGTACGAGACTAAGTCCAGCGGCATAATGCTCTTCGATCGCACACGACCAAGTCCAGCGGCGTGTCGCTCCTGGGGCTGTTGCGAATACTTAAAAGTCCCTACGGTCAAAATCATTGGGTTGCGACTCACCTTTACGAGTTGCTCGCTCGCTGCGCTCGCTCGGAATGTTATAGCCTTACCTAAAACCAATCCACCTTGCGTTCGTTTTTCGAAAAGACCGCGAATTTCCGATAATTTACAGACGCGCGGGATCGGTTTTGAGGTTAGGCTAGTTTTATAAGAGCGAGCGAAGCGAGCGAGAAGCTACATCAATTCCCGCGCTATAGTTATATATCAAATGTTCTTTACTAACAATTCTCACCGATCGAAAGAAAGTTTCTGATTTGGTAGAAGAATAACAGATATGTTTCGCTAGGTACGCGATTGGTGCTGATCGATGTATCTCGATGATGTTTTTGTTTTCGTTTTTGTTTTCGTTTTTGTTTTCGTTTTTGTTTTCGTTTTTGTTTTCGTTTTTGTTTTCGTTTTTGTTTTCGTTTTTGTTTTCGTTTTTGTTTTCGTTTTTGTTTTCGTTTTTGTTTTTGTTTTTGTTTTTGTTTTTGTTTTTGTTTTTGTTTTTGTTTTTGTTTTTGTTTTTGTTTTTGTTTTTGTTTTTGTTTTTGTTTTTGTTTTTGTTTTTGTTTTTGTTTTTGTTTTTGTTTTTGTTTTTGTTTTTGTTTTTGTTTTTGTTTTTGTTTTTGTTTTTGTTTTTGTTTTTGTTTTTGTTTTTGTTTTTGTTTTTGTTTTCGTTTTTGTTTTCGTTTTTGTTTTCGTTTTTGTTTTCGTTTTTGTTTTCGTTTTTGTTTTCGTTTTTGTTTTCGTTTTTGTTTTTGTTTTCGTTTTTGTTTTCGTTTTTGTTTTTGTTTTCGTTTTTGTTTTCGTTTTTGTTTTCGTTTTTGTTTTTGTTTTCGTTTTTGTTTTCGTTTTTGTTTTCGTTTTTGTTTTCGTTTTTGTTTTCGTTTTTGTTTTTGTTTTCGTTTTTGTTCTCGTTTTTGTTTTTGTTTTCCTTTTCGTTTTTGTTTGTGTTTTTGTTTTCGTTTTTGTTTTCGTTTTTGTTTTCGTTTTTGTTTTCGTTTTTGTTTTCGTTTTTGTTTTCGTTTTTGTTTTTGTTTTCGTTTTTGTTTTCGTGTTTGTTTTCGTTTTTGTTTTCGTTTTTGTTTTCGTTTTTGTTTTTGTTTTTGTTTTCGTTTTTGTTTTCGTTTTTGTTTTTGTTTTTGTTTTTGTTTTCCTTTTCGTTTTTGTTTGTGTTTTTGTTTTCGTTTTTGTTTTCGTTTTTGTTTTCGTTTTTGTTTTCGTTTTTGTTTTCGTTTTTGTTTTCGTTTTTGTTTTCGTTTTTGTTTTCGTTTTTGTTTTCGTTTTTGTTTTCGTCTTTGTTTTCGTTTTTGTTTTCGTTTTTGTTTTCGTTTTTGTTTTCGTGTTTGTTTTCGTTTTTGTTTTCGTTTTTGTTTTCGTTTTTGTTTTTGTTTTCGTTTTTGTTTTCGTTTTTGTTTTTGTTTTCCTTTTCGTTTTTGTTTGTGTTTTTGTTTTTGTCCTTGTTTCTGTCCTTGTCTTTGTCTTAATTGGTTTTTGTTTGTACGAGACTAAGTCCAGCGGCATAATGCTCTTCGTTCGCACACGACCAAGTCCAGCGGCGTGTCGCTCCTAGGGCTGTTGCGAATACTTAAAAGTCCCTACGGTCAAAATCATTGGGTTGCGACTCACCTTTACGAGTTGCTCGCTCGCTGCGCTCGCTCGGAATGTTATAGCCTTACCTAAACCCAATCCACCTTGCGTTCGTTTTTCGAAAAGACCGCGATTTTCCGATAATTTACAGACGCGCGGGATCGGTTTTGAGGTTAGGCTAGTTTTATAAGAGCGAGCGAAGCGAGCGAGAAGCTACATCAATTCCCGCGCTATAGTTATATATCAAATGTTCTTTACTAACAATTCTCACCGATCGAAAGAAAGTTTCTGATTTGATAGAAGAATAACAGATATGTTTCGCTAGGTACGCGATTCGTGCTGATCGATGTATCTCGATGATGTTGTTGTTTTCGTTTTTGTTTTCGTTTTTGTTTTCGTTTTTGTTTTCGTTTTTCTTTTCGTTTTTGTTTTCGTTTTTGTTTTCGTTTTTGTTTTCTTTTTTGTTTTCGTTTTTGTTTTCGTTTTTGTTTTCTTTTTTGTTTTCGTTTTTGTTTTCGTTTTTGTTTTCGTTTTTCTTTTCGTTTTTGTTTTCGTTTTTGTTTTCGTTTTTGTTTTCGTTTTTGTTTTCGTTTTTGTTTTTGTTTTCGTTTTTGTTTTTGTTTTCGTTTTTGTTTTCGTTTTTGTTTTCGTTTTTGTTTTCGTTTTTGTTTTCGTTTTTGTTTTTGTTTTCGTTTTTGTTTTCGTTTTTGTTTTTGTTTTCCTTTTCGTTTTTGTTTGTGTTTTTGTTTTCGTTTTTGTTTTCGTTTTTGTTTTCGTTTTTGTTTTCGTTTTTGTTTTCGTTTTTGTTTTCGTTTTTGTTTTCGTTTTTGTTTTTGTTTTCGTT
>NW_026869757.1:320000-322500 GCF_905332965.1 Bombus pascuorum | reverse complement strand
CGTTTTTGTTTTCGTGTTTGTTTTCGTTTTTGTTTTCGTTTTTGTTTTCGTTTTTGTTTTCGTTTTTGTTTTCGTGTTTGTTTTCGTTTTTGTTTTCGTTTTTGTTTTCGTTTTTGTTTTTGTTTTCGTTTTTGTTTTCGTTTTTGTTTTCGTTTTTGTTTTTGTTTTCCTTTTCGTTTTTGTTTGTGTTTTTGTTTTCGTTTTTGTTTTCGTTTTTGTTTTCGTTTTTGTTTTCGTTTTTGTTTTCGTTTTTGTTTTCGTTTTTGTTTTCGTTTTTGTTTTCGTTTTTGTTTTCGTTTTTGATTTCGTTTTTGTTTTCGTTTTTGTTTTCGTTTTTGTTTTCGTTTTTGTTTTCGTTTTTGTTTTCGTTTTTGTTTTCGTTTTTGTTTTCGTGTTTGTTTTCGTTTTTGTTTTCGTTTTTGTTTTCGTTTTTGTTTTCGTTTTTGTTTTTGTTTTTGTTTTTGTCCTTGTTTCTGCCCTTGTCTTTGTCTTAATTGGTTTTTGTTTGTACGAGACTAAGTCCAGCGGCATAATGCTCTTCGATCGCACACGACCAAGTCCAGCGGCGTGTCGCTCCTAGGGCTGTTGCGAATACTTAAAAGTCCCTACGGTCAAAATCATTGGGTTGCGACTCACCTTTACGAGTTGCTCGCTCGCTGCGCTCGCTCGGAATGTTATAGCCTTACCTAAAACCAATCCACCTTGCGTTCGTTTTTCGAAAAGACCGCGATTTTCCGATAATTTACAGACGCGCGGGATCGGTTTTGAGGTTAGGCTAGTTTTATAAGAGCGAGCGAAGCGAGCGAGAAGCTACATCAATTCCCGCGCTATAGTTATATATCAAATGTTCTTTACTAACAATTCTCACCGATCGAAAGAAAGTTTCTGATTTGATAGAAGAATAACAGATATGTTTCGCTAGGTACGCGATTCGTGCTGATCGATGTATCTCGATGATGTTTTTGTTTTCGTTTTTGTTTTCGTTTTTGTTTTCGTTTTTGTTTTCGTTTTTGTTTTCGTTTTTGTTTTCGTTTTTGTTTTCGTTTTTGTTTTCTTTTTTGTTTTCGTTTTTGTTTTCGTTTTTGTTTTCGTTTTTGTTTTCGTGTTTGTTTTCGTTTTTGTTTTCGTTTTTGTTTTCGTTTTTGTTTTCGTTTTTGTTTTCGTTTTTGTTTTCGTTTTTGTTTTCGTTTTTGTTTTCGTTTTTGTTTTCGTTTTTGTTTTTGTTTTCGTTTTTGTTTTCGTTTTTGTTTTTGTTTTTGTTTTCGTTTTTGTTTTCGTTTTTGTTTTCGTTTTTGTTTTTGTTTTCGTTTTTGTTTTCGTTTTTGTTTTTGTTTTCCTTTTCGTTTTCGTTTTTGTTTTCGTTTTTGTTTTCGTTTTTGTTTTCGTTTTTGTTTTCGTTTTTGTTTTCGTTTTTGTTTTCGTTTTTGTTTTCGTGTTTGTTTTCGTTTTTGTTTTCGTTTTTGTTTTTGTTTTCGTTTTTGTTTTCGTTTTTGTTTTTGTTTTCCTTTTCGTTTTTGTTTGTGTTTTTGTTTTCGTTTTCGTTTTTGTTTTCGTTTTTGTTTTCGTTTTTGTTTTCGTGTTTGTTTTCGTTTTCGTTTTTGTTTTCGTTTTCGTTTTCGTTTTTGTTTTCTTTTTTGTTTTCGTTTTTGTTTTCGTTTTTGTTTTCGTTTTTTGTTTTCGTTTCTGTTTTCGTTTTTGTTTTCGTTTTTGTTTTCGTTTTTGTTTTCCTTTTCGTTTTTGTTTTCGTTTTTGTTTTCGTTTTTGTTTTCTTTTTTGTTTTCGTTTTTGTTTTCGTTTTTGTTTTCGTTTTTGTTTTCGTTTTTGTTTTCGTTTTTGTTTTCGTTTTTGTTTTCGTGTTTGTTTTCGTTTTTGTTTTCGTTTTTGTTTTCGTTTTTGTTTTCGTTTTTGTTTTCGTTTTTGATTTCGTTTTTGTTTTCGTTTTTGTTTTCGTTTTTGTTTTCGTTTTTGTTTTCGTTTTTGTTTTCGTTTTTGTTTTCGTTTTTGTTTTCGTTTTTGTTTTCGTGTTTGTTTTCGTTTTTGTTTTCGTTTTTGTTTTCGTTTTTGTTTTTGTTTTCGTTTTTGTTTTTGTTTTTGTCCTTGTTTCTGTCCTTGTCTTTGTCTTAATTGGTTTTTGTTTGTACGAGACTAAGTCCAGCGGCATAATGCTCTTCGATCCCACACGACCAAGTCCAGCGGCGTGTCGCTCCTAGGGCTGTTGCGAATACTTAAAAGTCCCTACGGTCAAAATCATTGGGTTGCGACTCACCTTTACGAGTTGCTCGCTCGCTGCGCTCGCTCGGAATGTTATAGCCTTACCTAAAACCAATCCACCTTGCGTTCGTTTTTCGAAAAGACCGCGATTTTCCGATAATTTACAGACGCGCGGGATCGGTTTTGAGGTTAGGCTAGTTTTATAAGAGCGAGCGAAGCGAGCGAGAAGCTACATCAATTCCCGCGCTATAGTTATATATCAAATGTTCTTTACTAACAATTCTCACCG
>NW_026869757.1:292500-315000 GCF_905332965.1 Bombus pascuorum | reverse complement strand
TGCGCTCGCTCGGAATGTTATAGCCTTACCTAAAACCAATCCACCTTGCGTTCGTTTTTCGAAAAGACCGCGATTTTCCGATAATTTACAGACGCGCGGGATCGGTTTTGAGGTTAGGCTAGTTTTATAAGAGCGAGCGAAGCGAGCGAGAAGCTACATCAATTCCCGCGCTATAGTTATATATCAAATGTTCTTTACTAACAATTCTCACCGATCGAAAGAAAGTTTCTGATTTGATAGAAGAATAACAGATATGTTTCGCTAGGTACGCGATTCGTGCTGATCGATGTATCTCGATGATGTTGTTGTTTTCGTTTTTGTTTTCGTTTTTGTTTTCGTTTTTGTTTTCGTTTTTGATTTCGTTTTTGTTTTCGTTTTTGTTTTCGTTTTTGTTTTCGTTTTTGTTTTCGTTTTTGTTTTCGTTTTTGTTTTCGTTTTTGTTTTCGTTTTTGTTTTTGTTTTCGTTTTTGTTTTCGTTTTTGTTTTCGTTTTTGTTTTCGTTTTTGTTTTCGTTTTTGTTTTCGTTTTTGTTTTTGTTTTCGTTTTTGTTTTCGTTTTTGTTTTTGTTTTCCTTTTCGTTTTTGTTTGTGTTTTTGTTTTCGTTTTTGTTTTCGTTTTTGTTTTCGTTTTTGTTTTCGTTTTTGTTTTCGTTTTTGTTTTCGTTTTTGTTTTCGTGTTTGTTTTCGTTTTTGTTTTCGTTTTTGTTTTCGTTTTTGTTTTTGTTTTCGTTTTTGTTTTCGTTTTTGTTTTTGTTTTCCTTTTCGGTTTTGTTTGTGTTTTTGTTTTTGTCCTTGTTTCTGTCCTTGTCTTTGTCTTAATTGGTTTTTGTTTGTACGAGACTAAGTCCAGCGGCATAATGCTCTTCGATCGCACACGACCAAGTCCAGCGGCGTGTCGCTCCTAGGGCTGTTGCGAATACTTAAAAGTCCCTACGGTCAAAATCATTGGGTTGCGACTCACCTTTACGAGTTGCTCGCTCGCTGCGCTCGCTCGGAATGTTATAGCCTTACCTAAAACCAATCCACCTTGCGTTCGTTTTTCGAAAAGACCGCGATTTTCCGATAATTTACAGACGCGCGGGATCGGTTTTGAGGTTAGGCTAGTTTTATAAGAGCGAGCGAAGCGAGCGAGAAGCTACATCAATTCCCGCGCTATAGTTATATATCAAATGTTCTTTACTAACAATTCTCACCGATCGAAAGAAAGTTTCTGATTTGATAGAAGAATAACAGATATGTTTCGCTAGGTACGCGATTCGTGCTGATCGATGTATCTCGATGATGTTTTTGTTTTCGTTTTTGTTTTCGTTTTTGTTTTCGTGTTTGTTTTCGTTTTTGTTTTCGTTTTTGTTTTCGTTTTTGTTTTCGTTTTTGTTTTCGTTTTTGTTTTCGTTTTTGTTTTCGTTTTTGTTTTCGTTTTTGTTTTCGTTTTTGTTTTCGTTTTTGTTTTCGTGTTTGTTTTCGTTTTTGTTTTTGTTTTCGTTTTTGTTTTCGTGTTTGTTTTTGTTTTTGTTTTCGTTTTTGTTTTCGTTTTTGTTTTTGTTTTCGTTTTTGTTTTCGTTTTTGTTTTTGTTTTTGTTTTTGTTTTCCTTTTCGTTTTTGTTTGTGTTTTTGTTTTCGTTTTTGTTTTCGTTTTTGTTTTCGTTTTTGTTTTCGTTTTTGTTTTCGTTTTTGTTTTCGTTTTTGTTTTCGTGTTTGTTTTCGTTTTTGTTTTCGTTTTTGTTTTCGTTTTTGTTTTCGTTTTTGTTTTCGTTTTTGTTTTCGTTTTTGTTTTCGTTTTTGTTTTCGTTTTTGTTTTTGTTTTCGTTTTTGTTTTCGTTTTTGTTTTCGTTTTTGTTTTCGTTTTTGTTTTTGTTTTCGTTTTTGTTTTTGTTTTCCTTTTCGTTTTTGTTTTCGTTTTTGTTTTCGTTTTTGTTTTCGTGTTTGTTTTCGTTTTTGTTTTTGTTTTTGTTTTCGTTTTTGTTTTTGTTTTCGTTTTTGTTTTCGTTTTTGTTTTTGTTTTCCTTTTCGTTTTTGTTTTCGTTTTTGTTTTTGTTTTCGTTTTTGTTTTCGTTTTTGTTTTTGTTTTCCTTTTCGTTTTTGTTTGTGTTTTTGTTTTCGTTTTTGTTTTCGTTTTTGTTTTCGTTTTTGTTTTCGTTTTTGTTTTCGTGTTTGTTTTCGTTTTTGTTTTCGTTTTTGTTTTCGTTTTTGTTTTCGTTTTTGTTTTCGTTTTTGTTTTCGTTTTTGTTTTCGTTTTTGTTTTCGTTTTTGTTTTCGTGTTTGTTTTCGTTTTTGTTTTCGTTTTTGTTTTCGTTTTTGTTTTCGTTTTTGTTTTCGTGTTTGTTTTCGTTTTTGTTTTCGTTTTTGTTTTCGTTTTTGTTTTTGTTTTCGTTTTTGTTTTCGTTTTTGTTTTCGTTTTTGTTTTTGTTTTCCTTTTCGTTTTTGTTTGTGTTTTTGTTTTCGTTTTTGTTTTCGTTTTTGTTTTCGTTTTTGTTTGCGTTTTTGTTTTCGTTTTTGTTTTCGTTTTTGTTTTCGTTTTTGTTTTCGTTTTTGTTTTCGTTTTTGTTTTCGTTTTTGTTTTCGTTTTTGTTTTCGTTTTTGTTTTCGTTTTTGTTTTCGTTTTTGTTTTCGTTTTTGTTTTCGTTTTTGTTTTCGTGTTTGTTTTCGTTTTTGTTTTCGTTTTTGTTTTCGTTTTTGTTTTCGTTTTTGTTTTTGTTTTTGTTTTTGTCCTTGTTTCTGTCCTTGTCTTTGTCTTAATTGGTTTTTGTTTGTACGAGACTAAGTCCAGCGGCATAATGCTCTTCGATCGCACACGACCAAGTCCAGCGGCGTGTCGCTCCTAGGGCTGTTGCGAATACTTAAAAGTCCCTACGGTCAAAATCATTGGGTTGCGACTCACCTTTACGAGTTGCTCGCTCGCTGCGCTCGCTCGGAATGTTATAGCCTTACCTAAAACCAATCCACCTTGCGTTCGTTTTTCGAAAAGACCGCGATTTTCCGATAATTTACAGACGCGCGGGATCGGTTTTGAGGTTAGGCTAGTTTTATAAGAGCGAGCGAAGCGAGCGAGAAGCTACATCAATTCCCGCGCTATAGTTATATATCAAATGTTCTTTACTAACAATTCTCACCGATCGAAAGAAAGTTTCTGATTTGATAGAAGAATAACAGATATGTTTCGCTAGGTACGCGATTCGTGCTGATCGATGTATCTCGATGATGTTTTTGTTTTCGTTTTTGTTTTCGTTTTTGTTTTCGTTTTTGTTTTCGTTTTTGTTTTCGTTTTTGTTTTCGTTTTTGTTTTCGTTTTTGTTTTCTTTTTTGTTTTCGTGTTTGTTTTTGTTTTCGTTTTTGTTTTCGTTTTTGTTTTTGTTTTCCTTTTCGTTTTTGTTTGTGTTTTTGTTTTCGTTTTTGTTTTCGTTTTTGTTTTCGTTTTTGTTTTCGTTTTTGTTTTCGTTTTTGTTTTCGTTTTTGTTTTCGTGTTTGTTTTCGTTTTTGTTTTCGTTTTTGTTTTCGTTTTTGTTTTTGTTTTCGTTTTTGTTTTCGTTTTTGTTTTTGTTTTCCTTTTCGTTTTTGTTTGTGTTTTTGTTTTTGTCCTTGTTTCTGTCCTTGTCTTTGTCTTAATTGGTTTTTGTTTGTACGAGACTAAGTCCAGCGGCATAATGCTCTTCGATCGCACACGACCAAGTCCAGCGGCGTGTCGCTCCTAGGGCTGTTGCGAATACTTAAAAGTCCCTACGGTCAAAATCATTGGGTTGCGACTCACCTTTACGAGTTGCTCGCTCGCTGCGCTCGCTCGGAATGTTATAGCCTTACCTAAAACCCATCCACCTTGCGTTCGTTTTTCGAAAAGACCGCGATTTTCCGATAATTTACAGACGCGCGGGATCGGTTTTGAGGTTAGGCTAGTTTTATAAGAGCGAGCGAAGCGAGCGAGAAGCTACATCAATTCCCGCGCTATAGTTATATATCAAATGTTCTTTACTAACAATTCTCACCGATCGAAAGAAAGTTTCTGATTTGATAGAAGAATAACAGATATGTTTCGCTAGGTACGCGATTCGTGCTGATCGATGTATCTCGATGATGTTGTTGTTTTCGTTTTTGTTTTCGTTTTTGTTTTCGTTTTTCTTTTCGTGTTTGTTTTCGTTTTTGTTTTCGTTTTTGTTTTCTTTTTTGTTTTCGTTTTTGTTTTCGTTTTTGTTTTCTTTTTTGTTTTCGTTTTTGTTTTCTTTTTTGTTTTCGTTTTTGTTTTCGTTTTTGTTTTCGTTTTTGTTTTCGTTTTTGTTTTCGTTTTTGTTTTCGTTTTTGTTTTTGTTTTCGTTTTTGTTTTCGTTTTTGTTTTCGTTTTTGTTTTCGTTTTTGTTTTCGTTTTTGTTTTCGTTTTTGTTTTTGTTTTCGTTTTTGTTTTCGTTTTTGTTTTTGTTTTCCTTTTCGTTTTTGTTTGTGTTTTTGTTTTCGTTTTTGTTTTTGTTTTTGTTTTCGTTTTTGTTTTCGTTTTTGTTTTCGTTTTTGTTTTCGTTTTTGTTTTCGTGTTTGTTTTCGTTTTTGTTTTCGTTTTTGTTTTCGTTTTTGTTTTCGTTTTTGTTTTCGTGTTTGTTTTCGTTTTTGTTTTCTTTTTTGTTTTCGTTTTTGTTTTCGTTTTTGTTTTCGTTTTTGTTTTCGTTTTTGTTTTCGTTTTTGTTTTCTTTTTTGTTTTCGTTTTTGTTTTCGTTTTTGTTTTCGTTTTTGTTTTTGTTTTCGTTTTTGTTTTCGTTTTTGTTTTCGTTTTTGTTTTCGTTTTTGTTTTCGTTTTTGTTTTCGTTTTTGTTTTCGTTTTTGTTTTTGTTTTCGTTTTTGTTTTCGTTTTTGTTTTTGTTTTCCTTTTCGTTTTTGTTTGTGTTTTTGTTTTTGTCCTTGTTTCTGTCCTTGTCTTTGTCTTAATTGGTTTTTGTTTGTACGAGACTAAGTCCAGCGGCATAATGCTCTTCGATCGCACACGACCAAGTCCAGCGGCGTGTCGCTCCTAGGGCTGTTGCGAATACTTAAAAGTCCCTACGGTCAAAATCATTGGGTTGCGACTCACCTTTACGAGTTGCTCGCTCGCTGCGCTCGCTCGGAATGTTATAGCCTTACCTAAAACCAATCCACCTTGCGTTCGTTTTTCGAAAAGACCGCGATTTTCCGATAATTTACAGACGCGCGGGATCGGTTTTGAGGTTAGGCTAGTTTTATAAGAGCGAGCGAAGCGAGCGAGAAGCTACATCAATTCCCGCGCTATAGTTATATATCAAATGTTCTTTACTAACAATTCTCACCGATCGAAAGAAAGTTTCTGATTTGATAGAAGAATAACAGATATGTTTCGCTAGGTACGCGATTCGTGCTGATCGATGTATCTCGATGATGTTTTTGTTTTCGTTTTTGTTTTCGTTTTTGTTTTCGTTTTTGTTTTCGTTTTTGTTTTCGTTTTTGTTTTCGTTTTTGTTTTCGTTTTTGTTTTCGTTTTTGTTTTCGTTTTTGTTTTCGTTTTTGTTTTCGTTTTTGTTTTCGTGTTTGTTTTCGTTTTTGTTTTCGTTTTCGTTTTCGTTTTTGTTTTCTTTTTTGTTTTCGTTTTTGTTTTCGTTTTTGTTTTCGTTTTTGTTTTCGTTTTTGTTTTCGTTTTTGTTTTCGTTTTTGTTTTCGTTTTTGTTTTCGTTTTTGTTTTCGTTTTTGATTTCGTTTTTGTTTTCGTTTTTGTTTTCGTTTTTGTTTTCGTTTTTGTTTTCGTTTTTGTTTTCGTTTTTGTTTTCGTTTTTGTTTTCGTTTTTGTTTTCGTTTTTGTTTTCGTTTTTGTTTTCGTGTTTGTTTTCGTTTTTGTTTTCGTTTTTGTTTTCGTTTTTGTTTTCGTTTTCGTTTTCGTTTTTGTTTTCTTTTTTGTTTTCGTTTTTGTTTTCGTTTTTGTTTTCGTTTTTGTTTTCGTTTTTGTTTTTGTTTTCGTTTTTGTTTTCGTTTTTGTTTTCGTTTTTGTTTTCGTTTTTGATTTCGTTTTTGTTTTCGTTTTTGTTTTCGTTTTTGTTTTCGTTTTTGTTTTCGTTTTTGTTTTCGTTTTTGTTTTCGTTTTTGTTTTCGTTTTTGTTTTCGTTTTTGTTTTCGTGTTTGTTTTCGTTTTTGTTTTCGTTTTTGTTTTCGTTTTTGTTTTCGTTTTTGTTTTCGTGTTTGTTTTCGTTTTTGTTTTCGTTTTTGTTTTCGTTTTTGTTTTTGTTTTCGTTTTTGTTTTCGTTTTTGTTTTTGTTTTCCTTTTCGTTTTTGTTTGTGTTTTTGTTTTTGTCCTTGTTTCTGTCCTTGTCTTTGTCTTAATTGGTTTTTGTTTGTACGAGACTAAGTCCAGCGGCATAATGCTCTTCGATCGCACACGACCAAGTCCAGCGGCGTGTCGCTCCTAGGGCTGTTGCGAATACTTAAAAGTCCCTACGGTCAAAATCATTGGGTTGCGACTCACCTTTACGAGTTGCTCGCTCGCTGCGCTCGCTCGGAATGTTATAGCCTTACCTAAAACCAATCCACCTTGCGTTCGTTTTTCGAAAAGACCGCGATTTTCCGATAATTTACAGACGCGCGGGATCGGTTTTGAGGTTAGGCTAGTTTTATAAGAGCGAGCGAAGCGAGCGAGAAGCTACATCAATTCCCGCGCTATAGTTATATATCAAATGTTCTTTACTAACAATTCTCACCGATCGAAAGAAAGTTTCTGATTTGATAGAAGAATAACAGATATGTTTCGCTAGGTACGCGATTCGTGCATATCGATGTATCTCGATGATGTTGTTGTTTTCGTTTTTGTTTTCGTTTTTGTTTTCGTTTTTGTTTTCGTTTTTCTTTTCGTGTTTGTTTTCGTTTTTGTTTTCGTTTTTGTTTTCGTTTTTGTTTTCGTTTTTGTTTTCGTTTTTGTTTTTGTTTTCGTTTTTGTTTTTGTTTTCCTTTTCGTTTTTGTTTGTGTTTTTGTTTTTGTCCTTGTTTCTGTCCTTGTCTTTGTCTTAATTGGTTTTTGTTTGTACGAGACTAAGTCCAGCGGCATAATGCTCTTCGATCGCACACGACCAAGTCCAGCGGCGTGTCGCTCCTAGGGCTGTTGCGAATACTTAAAAGTCCCTACGGTCAAAATCATTGGGTTGCGACTCACCTTTACGAGTTGCTCGCTCGCTGCGCTCGCTCGGAATGTTATAGCCTTACCTAAAACCAATCCACCTTGCGTTCGTTTTTCGAAAAGACCGCGATTTTCCGATAATTTACAGACGCGCGGGATCGGTTTTGAGGTTAGGCTAGTTTTATAAGAGCGAGCGAAGCGAGCGAGAAGCTACATCAATTCCCGCGCTATAGTTATATATCAAATGTTCTTTACTAACAATTCTCACCGATCGAAAGAAAGTTTCTGATTTGATAGAAGAATAACAGATATGTTTCGCTAGGTACGCGATTCGTGCTGATCGATGTATCTCGATGATGTTGTTGTTTTCGTTTTTGTTTTCGTTTTTGTTTTCGTTTTTGTTTTCGTTTTTGATTTCGTTTTTGTTTTCGTTTTTGTTTTCGTGTTTGTTTTCGTTTTTGTTTTCGTTTTCGTTTTCGTTTTTGTTTTCTTTTTTGTTTTCGTTTTTGTTTTCGTTTTTGTTTTCGTTTTTGTTTTCGTTTTTGTTTTCGTTTTTGTTTTCGTTTTTGTTTTCGTTTTTGTTTTCGTTTTTGTTTTTGTTTTCGTTTTTGTTTTCGTTTTTGTTTTCGTTTTTGTTTTCCTTTTCGTTTTTGTTTGTGTTTTTGTTTTCGTTTTTGTTTTCGTTTTTGTTTTCGTTTTTGTTTTCGTTTTTGTTTTCTTTTTTGTTTTCGTTTTTGTTTTCGTTTTTGTTTTCGTTTTTGTTTTCGTGTTTGTTTTCGTTTTTGTTTTCGCTTTTGTTTTCGTTTTTGTTTTTGTTTTCGTTTTCGTGTTTGTTTTCGTTTTTGTTTTCGTTTTCGTTTTCGTTTTTGTTTTCTTTTTTGTTTTCGTTTTTGTTTTCGTTTTTGTTTTCGTTTTTGTTTTCGTTTTTGTTTTCGTTTTTCTTTTCGTTTTTGTTTTCGTTTTTGTTTTCGTTTTTGTTTTCGTTTTTGATTTCGTTTTTGTTTTCGTTTTTGTTTTCGTTTTTGTTTTCGTTTTTGTTTTCGTTTTTGTTTTCGTTTTTGTTTTCGTTTTTGTTTTCGTTTTTGTTTTCGTTTTTGTTTTCGTGTTTGTTTTCGTTTTTGTTTTCGTTTTCGTTTTCGTTTTTGTTTTCTTTTTTGTTTTCGTTTTTGTTTTCGTTTTTGTTTTCGTTTTTGTTTTCGTTTTTGATTTCGTTTTTGTTTTCTTTTTTGTTTTCGTTTTTGTTTTCGTTTTTGTTTTCGTTTTTGTTTTCGTGTTTGTTTTCGTTTTTGTTTTCGTTTTTGTTTTCGTTTTTGTTTTCGTTTTTGTTTTCGTGTTTGTTTTCGTTTTTGTTTTCGTTTTTGTTTTCGTTTTTGTTTTCGTTTTCGTTTTCGTTTTTGTTTTCTTTTTTGTTTTCGTTTTTGTTTTCGTTTTTGTTTTCGTTTTTGTTTTCGTTTTTGTTTTTGTTTTCGTTTTTGTTTTCGTTTTTGTTTTCGTTTTTGTTTTCGTTTTTGATTTCGTTTTTGTTTTCGTTTTTGTTTTCGTTTTTGTTTTCGTTTTTGTTTTCGTTTTTGTTTTCGTTTTTGTTTTCGTTTTTGTTTTCGTTTTTGTTTTCGTTTTTGTTTTCGTTTTTGTTTTCGTTTTTGATTTCGTTTTTGTTTTCGTTTTTGTTTTCGTTTTTGTTTTCGTGTTTGTTTTCGTTTTTGTTTTCGTTTTTGTTTTCGTTTTTGTTTTTGTTTTCGTTTTTGTTTTCGTTTTTGTTTTTGTTTTCCTTTTCGTTTTTGTTTGTGTTTTTGTTTTTGTCCTTGTTTCTGTCCTTGTCTTTGTCTTAATTGGTTTTTGTTTGTACGAGACTAAGTCCAGCGGCATAATGCTCTTCGATCGCACACGACCAAGTCCAGCGGCGTGTCGCTCCTAGGGCTGTTGCGAATACTTAAAAGTCCCTACGGTCAAAATCATTGGGTTGCGACTCACCTTTACGAGTTGCTCGCTCGCTGCGCTCGCTCGGAATGTTATAGCCTTACCTAAAACCAATCCACCTTGCGTTCGTTTTTCGAAAAGACCGCGATTTTCCGATAATTTACAGACGCGCGGGATCGGTTTTGAGGTTAGGCTAGTTTTATAAGAGCGAGCGAAGCGAGCGAGAAGCTACATCAATTCCCGCGCTATAGTTATATATCAAATGTTCTTTACTAACAATTCTCACCGATCGAAAGAAAGTTTCTGATTTGATAGAAGAATAACAGATATGTTTCGCTAGGTACGCGATTCGTGCTGATCGATGTATCTCGATGATGTTTTTGTTTTCGTTTTTGTTTTCGTTTTTCTTTTCGTGTTTGTTTTCGTTTTTGTTTTCGTTTTTGTTTTCTTTTTTGTTTTCGTTTTTGTTTTCGTTTTTGTTTTCTTTTTTGTTTTCGTTTTTGTTTTCGTTTTTGTTTTCGTTTTTGTTTTCGTTTTTGTTTTCGTTTTTGTTTTCGTTTTTGTTTTCGTTTTTGTTTTCGTGTTTGTTTTCGTTTTTGTTTTCGTTTTTGTTTTCGTTTTTGTTTTCGTTTTTGTTTTCTTTTTTGTTTTCGTTTTTGTTTTCGTTTTTGTTTTTGTTTGTGTTTTTGTTTTTGTCCTTGTTTCTGTCCTTGTCTTTGTCTTAATTGGTTTTTGTTTGTACGAGACTAAGTCCAGCGGCATAATGCTCTTCGATCGCACACGACCAAGTCCAGCGGCGTGTCGCTCCTAGGGCTGCTGCGAATACTTAAAAGTCCCTACGGTCAAAATCATTGGGTTGCGACTCACCTTTACGAGTTGCTCGCTCGCTGCGCTCGCTCGGAATGTTATAGCCTTACCTAAAACCAATCCACCTTGCGTTCGTTTTTCGAAAAGACCGCGATTTTCCGATAATTTACAGACGCGCGGGATCGGTTTTGAGGTTAGGCTAGTTTTATAAGAGCGAGCGAAGCGAGCGAGAAGCTACATCAATTCCCGCGCTATAGTTATATATCAAATGTTCTTTACTAACAATTCTCACCGATCGAAAGAAAGTTTCTGATTTGATAGAAGAATAACAGATATGTTTCGCTAGGTACGCGATTCGTGCTGATCGATGTATCTCGATGATGTTTTTGTTTTCGTTTTTGTTTTCGTTTTTGTTTTCGTTTTTGTTTTCGTTTTTGTTTTCGTTTTTGTTTTCGTGTTTGTTTTCGTTTTTGTTTTCTTTTTTGTTTTCGTTTTTGTTTTTGTTTTCCTTTTCGTTTTTGTTTCTGTTTTTGTTTTTGTCCTTGTTTCTGTCCTTGTCTTTGTCTTAATTGGTTTTTGTTTGTACGAGACTAAGTCCAGCGGCATAATGCTCTTCGATCGCACACGACCAAGTCCAGCGGCGTGTCGCTCCTAGGGCTGTTGCGAATACTTAAAAGTCCCTACGGTCAAAATCATTGGGTTGCGACTCACCTTTACGAGTTGCTCGCTCGCTGCGCTCGCTCGGAATGTTATAGCCTTACCTAAAACCAATCCACCTTGCGTTCGTTTTTCGAAAAGACCGCGATTTTCCGATAATTTACAGACGCGCGGGATCGGTTTTGAGGTTAGGCTAGTTTTATAAGAGCGAGCGAAGCGAGCGAGAAGCTACATCAATTCCCGCGCTATAGTTATATATCAAATGTTCTTTACTAACAATTCTCACCGATCGAAAGAAAGTTTCTGATTTGATAGAAGAATAACAGATATGTTTCGCTAGGTACGCGATTCGTGCTGATCGATGTATCTCGATGATGTTTTTGTTTTCGTTTTTGTTTTCGTTTTTGTTTTCGTTTTTGTTTTCGTTTTTGTTTTCGTTTTTGATTTCGTTTTTGTTTTCGTTTTTGTTTTCGTTTTTGTTTTCGTTTTTGTTTTCGTTTTTGTTTTCGTTTTTGTTTTCGTTTTTGTTTTCGTTTTTGTTTTCGTTTTTGTTTTCGTTTTTGTTTTCGTTTTTGTTTTCGTTTTTGTTTTCGTTTTTGTTTTCGTTTTTGTTTTCGTTTTTGTTTTTGTTTTCGTTTTTGTTTTCGTTTTTGTTTTCGTTTTTGTTTTCGTTTTTGTTTTCGTTTTTGTTTTCGTTTTTGTTTTCGTTTTTGTTTTTGTTTTCGTTTTTGTTTTCGTTTTTGTTTTTGTTTTCCTTTTCGTTTTTGTTTGTGTTTTTGTTTTCGTTTTTGTTTTCGTTTTTGTTTTCGTTTTTGTTTTCGTTTTTGTTTTCGTTTTTGTTTTCGTTTTTGTTTTCGTGTTTGTTTTCGTTTTTGTTTTCGTTTTTGTTTTCGTTTTTGTTTTCGTTTTTGTTTTCGTGTTTGTTTTCGTTTTTGTTTTCGTTTTTGTTTTCGTTTTTGTTTTTGTTTTCGTTTTTGTTTTCGTTTTTGTTTTTGTTTTCCTTTTCGTTTTTGTTTGTGTTTTTGTTTTTGTCCTTGTTTCTGTCCTTGTCTTTGTCTTAATTGGTTTTTGTTTGTACGAGACTAAGTCCAGCGGCATAATGCTCTTCGATCGCACACGACCAAGTCCAGCGGCGTGTCGCTCCTAGGGCTGTTGCGAATACTTAAAAGTCCCTACGGTCAAAATCATTGGGTTGCGACTCACCTTTACGAGTTGCTCGCTCGCTGCGCTCGCTCGGAATGTTATAGCCTTACCTAAAACCAATCCACCTTGCGTTCGTTTTTCGAAAAGACCGCGAATTTCCGATAATTTACAGACGCGCGGGATCGGTTTTGAGGTTAGTCTAGTTTTATAAGAGCGAGCGAAGCGAGCGAGAAGCTACATCAATTCCCGCGCTATAGTTATATATCAAATGTTCTTTACTAACAATTCTCACCGATCGAAAGAAAGTTTCTGATTTGATAGAAGAATAACAGATATGTTTCGCTAGGTACGCGATTCGTGCTGATCGATGTATCTCGATGATGTTTTTGTTTTCGTTTTTGTTTTCGTTTTTGTTTTCGTTTTTGTTTTCGTTTTTGTTTTCGTTTTTGTTTTCGTTTTTGTTTTCGTTTTTGTTTTCGTTTTTGTTTTCGTTTTTGTTTTCGTTTTTGTTTTCGTTTTTGTTTTCGTGTTTGTTTTCGTTTTTGTTTTCGTTTTTGTTTTCTTTTTTGTTTTCGTTTTTGTTTTCGTTTTTGTTTTCGTTTTTGTTTTCGTTTTTGTTTTCGTTTTTGTTTTCGTTTTTGTTTTCGTTTTTGTTTTCGTTTTTGTTTTCGTTTTTGATTTCGTTTTTGTTTTCGTTTTTGTTTTCGTTTTTGTTTTCGTTTTTGTTTTCGTTTTTGTTTTCGTTTTTGTTTTCGTTTTTGTTTTCGTTTTTGATTTCGTTTTTGTTTTCGTTTTCGTTTTCGTTTTTGTTTTCGTTTTTGTTTTCGTTTTTGTTTTCGTTTTTGTTTTCGTTTTTGTTTTCGTGTTTGTTTTCGTTTTTGTTTTCGTTTTTGTTTTCGTTTTTGTTTTTGTTTTCGTTTTTGTTTTTGTTTTTGTCCTTGTTTCTGTCCTTGTCTTTGTCTTAATTGGTTTTTGTTTGTACGAGACTAAGTCCAGCGGCATAATGCTCTTCGATCGCACACGACCAAGTCCAGCGGCGTGTCGCTCCTAGGGCTGTTGCGAATACTTAAAAGTCCCTACGGTCAAAATCATTGGGTTGCGACTCACCTTTACGAGTTGCTCGCTCGCCGCGCTCGCTCGGAATGTTATAGCCTTACCTAAAACCAATCCACCTTGCGTTCGTTTTTCGAAAAGACCGCGATTTTCCGATAATTTACAGACGCGCGGGATCGGTTTTGAGGTTAGGCTAGTTTTATAAGAGCGAGCGAAGCGAGCGAGAAGCTACATCAATTCCCGCGCTATAGTTATATATCAAATGTTCTTTACTAACAATTCTCACCGATCGAAAGAAAGTTTCTGATTTGATAGAAGAATAACAGATATGTTTCGCTAGGTACGCGATTCGTGCTGATCGATGTATCTCGATGATGTTGTTGTTTTCGTTTTTGTTTTCGTTTTTGTTTTCGTTTTTGTTTTCGTTTTTCTTTTCGTGTTTGTTTTCGTTTTTGTTTTCGTTTTTGTTTTCTTTTTTGTTTTCGTTTTTGTTTTCGTTTTTGTTTTCTTTTTTGTTTTCGTGTTTGTTTTCGTTTTTGTTTTCGTTTTTGTTTTCGTTTTTGTTTTCGTTTTTGTTTTCGTTTTTGTTTTCGTTTTTGTTTTCGTTTTTGTTTTCGTTTTTGTTTTTGTTTTCGTTTTTGTTTTCGTTTTTGTTTTCGTTTTTGTTTTCGTTTTTGTTTTCGTTTTTGTTTTCGTTTTTGTTTTTGTTTTCGTTTTTGTTTTCGTTTTTGTTTTTGTTTTCCTTTTCGTTTTTGTTTGTGTTTTTGTTTTCGTTTTTGTTTTCGTTTTTGTTTTCGTTTTTGTTTTCGTTTTTGTTTTCGTGTTTGTTTTCGTTTTTGTTTTCGTTTTTGTTTTCGTTTTTGTTTTTGTTTTCGTTTTTGTTTTCGTTTTTGTTTTTGTTTTCCTTTTCGTTTTTGTTTGTGTTTTTGTTTTTGTCCTTGTTTCTGTCCTTGTCTTTGTCTTAATTGGTTTTTGTTTGTACGAGACTAAGTCCAGCGGCATAATGCTCTTCGATCGCACACGACCAAGTCCAGCGGCGTGTCGCTCCTAGGGCTGTTGCGAATACTTAAAAGTCCCTACGGTCAAAATCATTGGGTTGCGACTCACCTTTACGAGTTGCTCGCTCGCTGCGCTCGCTCGGAATGTTATAGCCTTACCTAAAACCAATCCACCTTGCGTTCGTTTTTCGAAAAGACCGCGATTTTCCGATAATTTACAGACGCGCGGGATCGGTTTTGAGGTTAGGCTAGTTTTATAAGAGCGAGCGAAGCGAGCGAGAAGCTACATCAATTCCCGCGCTATAGTTATATATCAAATGTTCTTTACTAACAATTCTCACCGATCGAAAGAAAGTTTCTGATTTGATAGAAGAATAACAGATATGTTTCGCTAGGTACGCGATTCGTGCTGATCGATGTATCTCGATGATGTTTTTGTTTTCGTTTTTGTTTTCGTTTTTGTTTTCGTTTTTGTTTTCGTTTTTCTTTTCGTGTTTGTTTTCGTTTTTGTTTTCGTTTTTGTTTTCGTTTTTGTTTTCGTTTTTGTTTTCGTTTTTGTTTTCGTTTTTGTTTTCGTGTTTGTTTTCGTTTTTGTTTTCGTTTTCGTTTTCGTTTTTGTTTTCTTTTTTGTTTTCGTTTTTGTTTTCGTTTTTGTTTTCGTTTTTGTTTTCGTTTTTGTTTTCGTTTTTGTTTTCGTTTTTGTTTTCGTTTTTGTTTTCGTTTTTGATTTCGTTTTTGTTTTCGTTTTTGTTTTCGTTTTTGTTTTTGTTTTCGTTTTTGTTTTCGTTTTTGTTTTCGTTTTTGTTTTCGTTTTTGTTTTCGTGTTTGTTTTCGTTTTTGTTTTCGTTTTTGTTTTTGTTTTCGTTTTTGTTTTTGTTTTTGTCCTTGTTTCTGTCCTTGTCTTTGTCTTAATTGGTTTTTGTTTGTACGAGACTAAGTCCAGCGGCATAATGCTCTTCGATCGCACACGACCAAGTCCAGCGGCGTGTCGCTCCTAGGGCTGTTGCGAAAACTTAAAAGTCCCTACGGTCAAAATCATTGGGTTGCGTCTCACCTTTACGAGTTGCTCGCTCGCTGCGCTCGCTCGGAATGTTATAGCCTTACCTAAAACCAATCCACCTTGCGTTCGTTTTTCGAAAAGACCGCGATTTTCCGATAATTTACAGACGCGCGGGATCGGTTTTGAGGTTAGGCTAGTTTTATAAGAGCGAGCGAAGCGAGCGAGAAGCTACATCAATTCCCGCGCTATAGTTATATATCAAATGTTCTTTACTAACAATTCTCACCGATCGAAAGAAAGTATCTGATTTGATAGAAGAATAACAGATATGTTTCGCTAGGTACGCGATTCGTGCTGATCGATGTATCTCGATGATGTTTTTGTTTTCGTTTTTGTTTTCGTTTTTGTTTTCGTTTTTGTTTTCGTTTTTGTTTTCGTTTTTGTTTTCGTTTTTGTTTTCGTTTTTGTTTTCGTTTTTGTTTTCGTTTTTGTTTTCGTTTTTGTTTTCGTTTTTGTTTTCGTGTTTGTTTTCGTTTTTGTTTTCGTTTTTGTTTTCTTTTTTGTTTTCGTTTTTGTTTTCGTTTTTGTTTTCGTTTTTGTTTTCGTTTTTGTTTTCGTTTTTGTTTTCGTTTTTGTTTTCGTTTTTGTTTTCGTTTTTGTTTTCGTTTTTGATTTCGTTTTTGTTTTCGTTTTTGTTTTCGTTTTTGTTTTCGTTTTTGTTTTCGTTTTTGTTTTCGTTTTTGTTTTCGTTTTTGTTTTCGTTTTTGATTTCGTTTTTGTTTTCGTTTTTGTTTTCGTTTTTGTTTTCGTTTTTGTTTTCGTTTTTGTTTTCGTTTTTGTTTTCGTTTTTGTTTTCGTGTTTGTTTTCGTTTTTGTTTTCGTTTTTGTTTTCGTTTTTGTTTTTGTTTTCGTTTTTGTTTTTGTTTTTGTCCTTGTTTCTGTCCTTGTCTTTGTCTTAATTGGTTTTTGTTTGTACGAGACTAAGTCCAGCGGCATAATGCTCTTCGATCGCACACGACCAAGTCCAGCGGCGTGTCGCTCCTAGGGCTGTTGCGAATACTTAAAAGTCCCTACGGTCAAAATCATTGGGTTGCGACTAACCTTTACGAGTTGCTCGCTCGCCGCGCTCGCTCGGAATGTTATAGCCTTACCTAAAACCAATCCACCTTGCGTTCGTTTTTCGAAAAGACCGCGATTTTCCGATAATTTACATACGCGCGGGATCGGTTTTGAGGTTAGGCTAGTTTTATAAGAGCGAGCGAAGCGAGCGAGAAGCTACATCAATTCCCGCGCTATAGTTATATATCAAATGTTCTTTACTAACAATTCTCACCGATCGAAAGAAAGTTTCTGATTTGATAGAAGAATAACAGATATGTTTCGCTAGGTACGCGATTCGTGCTGATCGATGTATCTCGATGATGTTGTTGTTTTCGTTTTTGTTTTCGTTTTTGTTTTCGTTTTTTTTTCGTTTTTCTTTTCGTGTTTGTTTTCGTTTTTGTTTTCGTTTTTGTTTTCTTTTTTGTTTTCGTTTTTGTTTTCGTTTTTGTTTTCTTTTTTGTTTTCGTGTTTGTTTTCGTTTTTGTTTTCGTTTTTGTTTTCGTTTTTGTTTTCGTTTTTGTTTTCGTTTTTGTTTTCGTTTTTGTTTTCGTTTTTGTTTTCGTTTTTGTTTTTGTTTTCGTTTTTGTTTTCGTTTTTGTTTTCGTTTTTGTTTTCGTTTTTGTTTTCGTTTTTGTTTTCGTTTTTGTTTTTGTTTTCGTTTTTGTTTTCGTTTTTGTTTTTGTTTTCCTTTTCGTTTTTGTTTGTGTTTTTGTTTTCGTTTTTGTTTTCGTTTTTGTTTTCGTTTTTGTTTTCGTTTTTGTTTTCGTGTTTGTTTTCGTTTTTGTTTTCGTTTTTGTTTTCGTTTTTGTTTTTGTTTTCGTTTTTGTTTTCGTTTTTGTTTTTGTTTTCCTTTTCGTTTTTGTTTGTGTTTTTGTTTTTGTCCTTGTTTCTGTCCTTGTCTTTGTCTTAATTGGTTTTTGTTTGTACGAGACTAAGTCCAGCGGCATAATGCTCTTCGATCGCACACGACCAAGTCCAGCGGCGTGTCGCTCCTAGGGCTGTTGCGAATACTTAAAAGTCCCTACGGTCAAAATCATTGGGTTGCGACTCACCTTTACGAGTTGCTCGCTCGCTGCGCTCGCTCGGAATGTTATAGCCTTACCTAAAACCAATCCACCTTGCGTTCGTTTTTCGAAAAGACCGCGATTTTCCGATAATTTACAGACGCGCGGGATCGGTTTTGAGGTTAGGCTAGTTTTATAAGAGCGAGCGAAGCGAGCGAGAAGCTACATCAATTCCCGCGCTATAGTTATATATCAAATGTTCTTTACTAACAATTCTCACCGATCGAAAGAAAGTTTCTGATTTGATAGAAGAATAACAGATATGTTTCGCTAGGTACGCGATTCGTGCTGATCGATGTATCTCGATGATGTTTTTGTTTTCGTTTTTGTTTTCGTTTTTGTTTTCGTTTTTGTTTTCGTTTTTCTTTTCGTGTTTGTTTTCGTTTTTGTTTTCGTTTTTGTTTTCGTTTTTGTTTTCGTTTTTGTTTTCGTTTTTGTTTTCGTTTTTGTTTTCGTGTTTGTTTTCGTTTTTGTTTTCGTTTTCGTTTTCGTTTTTGTTTTCTTTTTTGTTTTCGTTTTTGTTTTCGTTTTTGTTTTCGTTTTTGTTTTCGTTTTTGTTTTCGTTTTTGTTTTCGTTTTTGTTTTCGTTTTTGTTTTCGTTTTTGATTTCGTTTTTGTTTTCGTTTTTGTTTTCGTTTTTGTTTTTGTTTTCGTTTTTGTTTTCGTTTTTGTTTTCGTTTTTGTTTTCGTTTTTGTTTTCGTGTTTGTTTTCGTTTTTGTTTTCGTTTTTGTTTTCGTTTTTGTTTTTGTTTTCGTTTTTGTTTTTGTTTTTGTCCTTGTTTCTGTCCTTGTCTTTGTCTTAATTGGTTTTTGTTTGTACGAGACTAAGTCCAGCGGCATAATGCTCTTCGATCGCACACGACCAAGTCCAGCGGCGTGTCGCTCCTAGGGCTGTTGCGAAAACTTAAAAGTCCCTACGGTCAAAATCATTGGGTTGCGTCTCACCTTTACGAGTTGCTCGCTCGCTGCGCTCGCTCGGAATGTTATAGCCTTACCTAAAACCAATCCACCTTGCGTTCGTTTTTCGAAAAGACCGCGATTTTCCGATAATTTACAGACGCGCGGGATCGGTTTTGAGGTTAGGCTAGTTTTATAAGAGCGAGCGAAGCGAGCGAGAAGCTACATCAATTCCCGCGCTATAGTTATATATCAAATGTTCTTTACTAACAATTCTCACCGATCGAAAGAAAGTATCTGATTTGATAGAAGAATAACAGATATGTTTCGCTAGGTACGCGATTCGTGCTGATCGATGTATCTCGATGATGTTTTTGTTTTCGTTTTTGTTTTCGTTTTTGTTTTCGTTTTTGTTTTCGTTTTTCTTTTCGTGTTTGTTTTCGTTTTTGTTTTCGTTTTTGTTTTCTTTTTTGTTTTCGTTTTTGTTTTCGTTTTTGTTTTCTTTTTTGTTTTCGTTTTTGTTTTCGTTTTTGTTTTCGTTTTTGTTTTCGTTTTCGTTTTTGTTTTCGTTTTTGTTTTCGTTTTTGTTTTCGTTTTTGTTTTCGTTTTTGTTTTCGTTTTTGTTTTTGTTTTCGTTTTTGTTTTCGTTTTTGTTTTCGTTTTTGTTTTCGTTTTTGTTTTCGTTTTTGTTGTTGTTTTCGTTTTTGTTTTCGTTTTTGTTTTTGTTTTCCTTTTCGTTTTTGTTTTCGTTTTTGTTTTCGTTTTTGTTTTCGTTTTTGTTTTCGTTTTTGTTTTTGTTTTCGTTTTTGTTTTCGTTTTTGTTTTCGTTTTTGTTTTCGTTTTTGTTTTCGTTTTTGTTTTCGTTTTTGTTTTTGTTTTCGTTTTTGTTTTCGTTTTTGTTTTTGTTTTCCTTTTCGTTTTTGTTTGTGTTTTTGTTTTCGTTTTTGTTTTCGTTTTTGTTTTCGTTTTTGTTTTCGTTTTTGTTTTCGTTTTTGTTTTCGTTTTTGTTTTCGTGTTTGTTTTCGTTTTTGTTTTCGTTTTTGTTTTCGTTTTTGTTTTTGTTTTCGTTTTTGTTTTCGTTTTTGTTTTTGTTTTCCTTTTCGTTTTTGTTTGTGTTTTTGTTTTTGTCCTTGTTTCTGTCCTTGTCTTTGTCTTAATTGGTTTTTGTTTGTACGAGACTAAGTCCAGCGGCATAATGCTCTTCGATCGCACACGACCAAGTCCAGCGGCGTGTCGCTCCTAGGGCTGTTGCGAATACTTAAAAGTCCCTACGGTCAAAATCATTGGGTTGCGACTCACCTTTACGAGTTGCTCGCTCGCTGCGCTCGCTCGGAATGTTATAGCCTTACCTAAAACCAATCCACCTTGCGTTCGTTTTTCGAAAAGACCGCGATTTTCCGATAATTTACAGACGCGCGGGATCGGTTTTGAGGTTAGGCTAGTTTTATAAGAGCGAGCGAAGCGAGCGAGAAGCTACATCAATTCCCGCGCTATAGTTATATATCAAATGTTCTTTACTAACAATTCTCACCGATCGAAAGAAAGTTTCTGATTTGATAGAAGAATAACAGATATGTTTCGCTAGGTACGCGATTCGTGCTGATCGATGTATCTCGATGATGTTTTTGTTTTCGTTTTTGTTTTCGTTTTTGTTTTCGTTTTTGTTTTCGTTTTTGTTTTCGTTTTTGTTTTCGTTTTTGTTTTCGTTTTTGTTTTCGTTTTTGTTTTCGTTTTTGTTTTCGTGTTTGTTTTCGTTTTTGTTTTCGTTTTTGTTTTCTTTTTTGTTTTCGTTTTTGTTTTCGTTTTTGTTTTCGTTTTTGTTTTCGTTTTTGTTTTCGTTTTTGTTTTCGTTTTTGTTTTCGTTTTTGTTTTCGTTTTTGTTTTCGTTTTTGATTTCGTTTTTGTTTTCGTTTTTGTTTTCGTTTTTGTTTTCGTTTTTGTTTTCGTTTTTGTTTTCGTTTTTGTTTTCGTTTTTGTTTTCGTGTTTGTTTTCGTTTTTGTTTTCGTTTTTGTTTTCGTTTTTGTTTTTGTTTTCGTTTTTGTTTTTGTTTTTGTCCTTGTTTCTGTCCTTGTCTTTGTCTTAATTGGTTTTTGTTTGTACGAGACTAAGTCCAGCGGCATAATGCTCTTCGATCGCACACGACCAAGTCCAGCGGCGTGTCGCTCCTAGGGCTGTTGCGAATACTTAAAAGTCCCTACGGTCAAAATCATTGGGTTGCGACTCACCTTTACGAGTTGCTCGCTCGCTGCGCTCGCTCGGAATGTTATAGCCTTACCTAAAACCAATCCACCTTGCGTTCGTTTTTCGAAAAGACCGCGATTTTCCGATAATTTACAGACGCGCGGGATCGGTTTTGAGGTTAGGCTAGTTTTATAAGAGCGAGCGAAGCGAGCGAGAAGCTACATCAATTCCCGCGCTATAGTTATATATCAAATGTTCTTTACTAACAATTCTCACCGATCGAAAGAAAGTTTCTGATTTGATAGAAGAATAACAGATATGTTTCGCTAGGTACGCGATTCGTGCTGATCGATGTATCTCGATGATGTTGTTGTTTTCGTTTTTGTTTTCGTTTTTGTTTTCGTTTTTGTTTTCGTTTTTGATTTCGTTTTTGTTTTCGTTTTTGTTTTCGTTTTTGTTTTCGTTTTTGTTTTCGTTTTTGTTTTCGTTTGTGTTTTCGTTTTTGTTTTCGTTTTTGTTTTCGTTTTTGTTTTTGTTTTTGATTTCGTTTTTGTTTTCGTTTTTGTTTTCGTTTTTGTTTTCGTTTTTGTTTTCGTTTTTGTTTTCGTGTTTGTTTTCGTTTTTGTTTTCGTTTTCGTTTTCGTTTTTGTTTTCTTTTTTGTTTTCGTTTTTGTTTTCGTTTTTGTTTTCGTTTTTGTTTTCGTTTTTGTTTTCGTTTTTGTTTTCGTTTTTGTTTTCGTTTTTGTTTTTGTTTTTGTCCTTGTTTCTGTCCTTGTCTTTGTCTTAATTGGTTTTTGTTTGTACGAGACTAAGTCCAGCGGCATAATGCTCTTCGATCGCACACGACCAAGTCCAGCGGCGTGTCGCTCCTAGGGCTGTTGCGAATACTTAAAAGTCCCTACGGTCAAAATCATTGGGTTGCGACTCACCTTTACGAGTTGCTCGCTCGCTGCGCTCGCTCGGAATGTTATAGCCTTACCTAAAACCAATCCACCTTGCGTTCGTTTTTCGAAAAGACCGCGATTTTCCGATAATTTACAGACGCGCGGGATCGGTTTTGAGGTTAGGCTAGTTTTATAAGAGCGAGCGAAGCGAGCGAGAAGCTACATCAATTCCCGCGCTATAGTTATATATCAAATGTTCTTTACTAACAATTCTCAACGATCGAAAGAAAGTTTCTGATTTGATAGAAGAATAACAGATATGTTTCGCTAGGTACGCGATTCGTGCTGATCGATGTATCTCGATGATGTTTTTGTTTTCGTTTTTGTTTTCTTTTTTGTTTTCGTTTTTGTTTTCGTTTTTGTTTTCTTTTTTGTTTTCGTTTTTGTTTTCGTTTTTGTTTTCGTTTTTGTTTTCGTTTTTGTTTTCGTTTTTGTTTTCGTTTTTGTTTTCGTTTTTGTTTTCGTTTTTGTTTTCGTTTTTGTTTTTGTTTTCGTTTTTGTTTTCGTTTTTGTTTTCGTTTTTGTTTTTGTTTTTGTTTTCGTTTTTGTTTTCGTTTTTGTTTTTGTTTTCGTTTTTGTTTTCGTTTTTGTTTTTGTTTTCCTTTTCGTTTTTGTTTTCGTTTTTGTTTTCGTTTTTGTTTTCGTTTTTGTTTTCGTTTTTGTTTTCGTTTTTGTTTTCGTGTTTGTTTTCGTTTTTGTTTTCGTTTTTGTTTTCGTTTTTGTTTTCGTTTTTGTTTTCGTTTTTGTTTTCGTTTTTGTTTTCGTGTTTGTTTTCGTTTTTGTTTTCGTTTTTGTTTTCGTTTTTGTTTTTGTTTTCGTTTTTGTTTTTGTTTTTGTCCTTGTTTCTGTCCTTGTCTTTGTCTTAATTGGTTTTTGTTTGTACGAGACTAAGTCCAGCGGCATAATGCTCTTCGATCGCACACGACCAAGTCCAGCGGCGTGTCGCTCCTAGGGCTGTTGCGAATACTTAAAAGTCCCTACGGTCAAAATCATTGGGTTGCGACTCACCTTTACGAGTTGCTCGCTCGCTGCGCTCGCTCGGAATGTTATAGCCTTACCTAAAACCAATCCACCTTGCGTTCGTTTTTCGAAAAGACCGCGATTTTCCGATAATTTACAGACGCGCGGGATCGGTTTTGAGGTTAGGCTAGTTTTATAAGAGCGAGCGAAGCGAGCGAGAAGCTACATCAATTCCCGCGCTATAGTTATATATCAAATGTTCTTTACTAACAATTCTCACCGATCGAAAGAAAGTTTCTGATTTGATAGAAGAATAACAGATATGTTTCGCTAGGTATGCGATTCGTGCTGATCGATGTATCTCGATGATGTTTTTGTTTTCGTTTTTGTTTTCGTTTTTGTTTTCGTTTTTGTTTTCGTTTTTCTTTTCGTGTTTGTTTTCGTTTTTGTTTTCGTTTTTGTTTTCTTTTTTGTTTTCGTTTTTGTTTTCGTTTTTGATTTCTTTTTTGTTTTCGTTTTTGTTTTCGTTTTTGTTTTCGTTTTTGTTTTCGTTTTCGTTTTTGTTTTCGTGTTTGTTTTCGTTTTTGTTTTCGTTTTTGTTTTCGTTTTTGTTTTCGTTTTCGTTTTTGTTTTTGTTTTTGTCCTTGTTTCTGTCCTTGTCTTTGTCTTAATTGGTTTTTGTTTGTACGAGACT
>NW_026869757.1:280000-287500 GCF_905332965.1 Bombus pascuorum | reverse complement strand
GTTTGTTTTCGTTTTTGTTTTCGTTTTTGTTTTCTTTTTTGTTTTCTTTTTTGTTTTCGTTTTTGTTTTCTTTTTTGTTTTCGTTTTTGTTTTCGTTTTTGTTTTCGTTTTTGTTTTCGTTTTTGTTTTCGTTTTTGTTTTCGTTTTTGTTTTCGTTTTTGTTTTTGTTTTTGTTTTCGTTTTTGTTTTCGTTTTCGTTTTCGTTTTTGTTTTCTTTTTTGTTTTCGTTTTTGTTTTCGTTTTCGTTTTTGTTTTCGTTTTTGTTTTCGTTTTTGTTTTCGTTTTTGTTTTCGTTTTTGTTTTCGTTTTTGTTTTCGTTTTTGATTTCGTTTTTGTTTTCGTTTTTGTTTTCGTTTTTGTTTTCGTTTTTGTTTTCGTTTTTGTTTTCGTTTTTGTTTTCGTTTTTGTTTTCGTTTTTGTTTTCGTGTTTGTTTTCGTTTTTGTTTTCGTTTTTGTTTTCGTTTTTGTTTTCGTTTTCGTTTTTGTTTTTGTTTTTGTCCTTGTTTCTGTCCTTGTCTTTGTCTTAATTGGTTTTTGTTTGTACGAGACTAAGTCCAGCGGCATAATGCTCTTCGATCGCACACGACCAAGTCCAGCGGCGTGTCGCTCCTAGGGCTGTTGCGAATACTTAAAAGTCCCTACGGTCAAAATCATTGGGTTGCGACTCACCTTTACGAGTTGCTCGCTCGCTGCGCTCGCTCGGAATGTTATAGCCTTACCTAAAACCAATCCACCTTGCGTTCGTTTTTCGAAAAGACCGCGATTTTCCGATAATTTACAGACGCGCGGGATCGGTTTTGAGGTTAGGCTAGTTTTATAAGAGCGAGCGAAGCGAGCGAGAAGCTACATCAATTCCCGCGCTATAGTTATATATCAAATGTTCTTTACTAACAATTCTCACCGATCGAAAGAAAGTTTCTGATTTGATAGAAGAATAACAGATATGTTTCGCTAGGTACGCGATTCGTGCTGATCGATGTATCTCGATGATGTTTTTGTTTTCGTTTTTGTTTTCGTTTTTGTTTTCGTTTTTGTTTTCGTTTTTCTTTTCGTGTTTGTTTTCGTTTTTGTTTTCGTTTTTGTTTTCTTTTTTGTTTTCGTTTTTGTTTTCGTTTTTGTTTTCGTTTTTGTTTTCGTTTTTGTTTTCGTTTTTGTTTTCGTTTTTGTTTTCGTTTTTGTTTTTGTTTTTGTTTTCGTTTTTGTTTTTGTTTTCGTTTTCGTTTTTGTTTTCTTTTTTGTTTTCGTTTTTGTTTTCGTTTTCGTTTTTGTTTTCGTTTTTGTTTTCGTTTTTGTTTTCGTTTTTGTTTTCGTTTTTGTTTTCGTTTTTGTTTTCGTTTTTGATTTCGTTTTTGTTTTCGTTTTTGTTTTCGTTTTTGTTTTCGTTTTTGTTTTCGTTTTTGTTTTCGTTTTTGTTTTCGTTTTTGTTTTCGTGTTTGTTTTCGTTTTTGTTTTCGTTTTTGTTTTCGTTTTTGTTTTCGTTTTCGTTTTTGTTTTTGTTTTTGTCCTTGTTTCTGTCCTTGTCTTTGTCTTAATTGGTTTTTGTTTGTACGAGACTAAGTCCAGCGGCATAATGCTCTTCGATCGCACACGACCAAGTCCAGCGGCGTGTCGCTCCTAGGGCTGTTGCGAATACTTAAAAGTCCCTACGGTCAAAATCATTGGGTTGCGACTCACCTTTACGAGTTGCTCGCTCGCTGCGCTCGCTCGGAATGTTATAGCCTTACCTAAAACCAATCCACCTTGCGTTCGTTTTTCGAAAAGACCGCGATTTTCCGATAATTTACAGACGCGCGGGATCGGTTTTGAGGTTAGGCTAGTTTTATAAGAGCGAGCGAAGCGAGCGAGAAGCTACATCAATTCCCGCGCTATAGTTATATATCAAATGTTCTTTACTAACAATTCTCACCGATCGAAAGAAAGTTTCTGATTTGATAGAAGAATAACAGATATGTTTCGCTAGGTACGCGATTCGTGCTGATCGATGTATCTCGATGATGTTTTTGTTTTCGTTTTTGTTTTCGTTTTTGTTTTCGTTTTTGTTTTCGTTTTTGTTTTCGTTTTTGTTTTCGTTTTTGTTTTCGTTTTTGTTTTCGTTTTTGTTTTCGTTTTTGTTTTCGTTTTTGTTTTCGTTTTTGTTTTCGTGTTTGTTTTCGTTTTTGTTTTCGTTTTTGTTTTCGTTTTTGTTTTCTTTTTTGTTTTCGTTTTTGTTTTCGTTTTTGTTTTTGTTTTCGTTTTTGTTTTTGTTTTCGTTTTTGTTTTCGTTTTTGTTTTCGTTTTTGTTTTCGTTTTTGTTTTCGTTTTTGTTTTCGTTTTTGTTTTCGTTTTTGTTTTCGTTTTTGTTTTCGTTTTTGTTTTCGTTTTTGTTTTTGTTTTCGTTTTTGTTTTCGTTTTTGTTTTCGTTTTTGTTTTCGTTTTTGTTTTCGTTTTTGTTTTCGTTTTTGTTTTCGTGTTTGTTTTCGTTTTTGTTTTCGTTTTTGTTTTCGTTTTTGTTTTTGTTTTCGTTTTTGTTTTCGTTTTTGTTTTTGTTTTCCTTTTCGTTTTTGTTTTCGTTTTTGTTTTTGATTTCGTTTTTGTTTTCGTTTTTGTTTTCGTTTTTGTTTTCGTTTTTGTTTTCGTTTTTGTTTTCGTTTTTGTTTTCGTTTTTCTTTTCGTGTTTGTTTTCGTTTTTGTTTTCGTTTTTGTTTTCTTTTTTGTTTTCGTTTTTGTTTTCGTTTTTGTTTTCGTTTTTGTTTTCGTTTTTGTTTTCCTTTTCGTTTTAGTTTGTGTTTTTGTTTTTGTCCTTGTTTCTGTCCTTGTCTTTGTCTTAATTGGTTTTTGTTTGTACGAGACTAAGTCCAGCGGCATAATGCTCTTCGATCGCACACGACCAAGTCCAGCGGCGTGTCGCTCCTAGGGCTGTTGCGAATACTTAAAAGTCCCTACGGTCAAAATCATTGGGTTGCGACTCACCTTTACGAGTTGCTCGCTCGCTGCGCTCGCTCGGAATGTTATAGCCTTACCTAAAACCAATCCACCTTGCGTTCGTTTTTCGAAAAGACCGCGATTTTCCGATAATTTACAGACGCGCGGGATCGGTTTTGAGGTTAGGCTAGTTTTATAAGAGCGAGCGAAGCGAGCGAGAAGCTACATCAATTCCCGCGCTATAGTTATATATCAAATGTTCTTTACTAACAATTCTCACCGATCGAAAGAAAGTTTCTGATTTGATAGAAGAATAACAGATATGTTTCGCTAGGTACGCGATTCGTGCTGATCGATGTATCTCGATGATGTTTTTGTTTTCGTTTTTGTTTTCGTTTTTGTTTTCGTTTTTGTTTTCGTTTTTGTTTTCGTTTTTGTTTTCGTTTTTGTTTTCGTTTTTGTTTTCGTTTTTGTTTTCGTTTTTGTTTTCGTTTTTGTTTTCGTTTTTGTTTTCGTTTTTGTTTTCGTTTTTGTTTTCGTTTTTGTTTTCGTTTTTGTTTTTTTCTTTTTTGTTTTCGTTTTTGTTTTCGTTTTTGTTTTCGTTTTTGTTTTCGTTTTTCTTTTCGTGTTTGTTTTCGTTTTTGTTTTCGTTTTTGTTTTCTTTTTTGTTTTCGTTTTTGTTTTCGTTTTTGTTTTCGTGTTTGTTTTCGTTTTTGTTTTCGTTTTTGTTTTCTTTTTTGTTTTCGTTTTTGTTTTCGTTTTTGTTTTCGTTTTTGTTTTCGTTTTTGTTTTCGTTTTTGTTTTCGTTTTTGTTTTCGTTTTTGTTTTCGTTTTTGTTTTCGTTTTTGATTTCGTTTTTGTTTTCGTTTTTGTTTTCGTTTTTGTTTTCGTTTTTGTTTTCGTTTTTCTTTTCGTGTTTGTTTTCGTTTTTGTTTTCGTTTTTGTTTTCGTTTTTGTTTTCGTGTTTGTTTTCGTTTTTGTTTTCGTTTTTGTTTTCGTTTTTGTTTTTGTTTCCTTTTTTGTTTTTGTTTTCGTTTTTGTTTTTGTTTTCGTTTTTGTTTTCGTTTTTGTTTTCGTTTTTGTTTTCGTTTTTGTTTTCGTTTTTGTTTTCGTTTTCGTTTTTGTTTTCGTTTTTGTTTTCGTTTTTGTTTTTGTTTTCCTTTTCGTTTTTGTTTGTGTTTTTGTTTTCGTTTTTTTTTCGTTTTTGTTTTCGTTTTTGTTTTCGTTTTTGTTTTCGTTTTTGTTTTCGTTTTTGTTTTTGTTTTTTTTTTCGTTTTTGTTTTCGTTTTTGTTTTCGTTTTTGTTTTTGTTTTCGTTTTTGTTTTCGTTTTTGTTTTTGTTTTCCTTTTCGTTTTTGTTTGTGTTTTTGTTTTTGTCCTTGTTTCTGTCCTTGTCTTTGTCTTAATTGGTTTTTGTTTGTACGAGACTAAGTCCAGCGGCATAATGCTCTTCGATCGCACACGACCAAGTCCAGCGGCGTGTCGCTCCTAGGGCTGTTGCGAATACTTAAAAGTCCCTACGGTCAAAATCATTGGGTTGCGACTCACCTTTACGAGTTGCTCGCTCGCTGCGCTCGCTCGGAATGTTATAGCCTTACCTAAAACCAATCCACCTTGCGTTCGTTTTTCGAAAAGACCGCGATTTTCCGATAATTTACAGACGCGCGGGATCGGTTTTGAGGTTAGGCTAGTTTTATAAGAGCGAGCGAAGCGAGCGAGAAGCTACATCAATTCCCGCGCTATAGTTATATATCAAATGTTCTTTACTAACAATTCTCACCGATCGAAAGAAAGTTTCTGATTTGATAGAAGAATAACAGATATGTTTCGCTAGGTACGCGATTCGTGCTGATCGATGTATCTCGATGATGTTTTTGTTTTCGTTTATGTTTTCGTTTTTGTTTTCGTTTTTGTTTTCGTTTTTCTTTTCGTGTTTGTTTTCGTTTTTGTTTTCGTTTTTGTTTTCTTTTTTGTTTTCGTTTTTGTTTTCGTTTTTGTTTTCTTTTTTGTTTTCGTTTTTGTTTTCGTTTTTGTTTTCGTTTTTGTTTTCGTTTTCGTTTTTGTTTTCGTTTTTGTTTTCGTTTTTGTTTTCGTTTTTGTTTTCGTTTTTGTTTTCGTTTTTGTTTTCGTTTTTGTTTTCGTTTTTGTTTTCGTTTTTGTTTTCGTTTTTGTTTTCGTTTTTGTTTTCGTTTTTGTTTTTGTTTTCGTTTTTGTTTTCGTTTTTGTTTTTGTTTTCCTTTTCGTTTTTGTTTTCGTTTTTGTTTTCGTTTTTGTTTTCGTTTTTGTTTTCGTTTTTGTTTTCGTTTTTGTTTTCGTTTTTGTTTTCGTTTTTGTTTTTGTTTTCGTTTTTGTTTTCGTGTTTGTTTTCGTTTTTGTTTTCGTTTTTGTTTTCGTTTTTGTTTTCGTTTTTGTTTTTGTTTTCGTTTTTGTTTTTGTTTTTGTTTTTGTTTTCCTTTTCGTTTTTGTTTGTGTTTTTGTTTTCGTTTTTGTTTTCGTTTTTGTTTTCGTTTTTGTTTTCGTGTTTGTTTTCGTTTTTGTTTTCGTTTTTGTTTTCGTTTTTGTTTTCGTTTTTGTTTTCGTTTTTGTTTTCGTTTTTGTTTTCGTTTTTGTTTTCGTTTTTGTTTTCGTGTTTGTTTTCGTGTTTGTTTTCGTTTTTGTTTTCGTTTTTGTTTTCGTTTTTGTTTTCGTTTTTGTTTTCGTTTTTGTTTTCGTTTTTGTTTTCGTTTTTGTTTTTGTTTTCCTTTTCGTTTTTGTTTTCGTTTTTGTTTTCGTTTTTGTTTTCGTTTTTGTTTTCGTTTTTGTTTTCGTTTTTGTTTTCGTTTTTGTTTTCGTTTTTGTTTTTGTTTTCGTTTTTGTTTTCGTTTTTGTTTTTGTTTTCCTTTTCGTTTTTGTTTTCGTTTTTGTTTTCGTTTTTGTTTTCGTTTTTGTTTTCGTTTTTGTTTTCGTTTTTGTTTTCGTTTTTGTTTTCGTTTTTGTTTTTGTTTTCGTTTTTGTTTTCGTGTTTGTTTTCGTTTTTGTTTTCGTTTTTGTTTTCGTTTTTGTTTTCGTTTTTGTTTTTGTTTTCGTTTTTGTTTTTGTTTTTGTTTTTGTTTTCCTTTTCGTTTTTGTTTGTGTTTTTGTTTTCGTTTTTGTTTTCGTTTTTGTTTTCGTTTTTGTTTTCGTTTTTGTTTTCGTTTTTGTTTTCGTTTTTGTTTTCGTTTTTGTTTTCGTTTTTGTTTTCGTTTTTGTTTTCGTTTTTGTTTTCGTTTTTGTTTTCGTTTTTGTTTTCGTTTTTGTTTCCGTTTTTGCTTTCGTTTTTGTTTTTGTTTTCGTTTTTGTTTTCGTTTTTGTTTTCGTTTTTGTTTTCGTTTTTGTTTTCGTTTTTGTTTTCGTTTTTGTTTTTGTTTTCGTTTTTGTTTTCGTTTTTGTTTTTGTTTTCCTTTTCGTTTTTGTTTGTGTTTTTGTTTTCGTTTTTGTTTTCGTTTTTGTTTTCGTTTTTGTTTTCGTTTTTGTTTTCGTTTTTGTTTTCGTTTTTGTTTTCGTGTTTGTTTTCGTTTTTGTTTTCGTTTTTGTTTTCGTTTTTGTTTTTGTTTTCGTTTTTGTTTTTGTTTTTGTCCTTGTTTCTGTCCTTGTCTTTGTCTTAATTGGTTTTTGTTTGTACGAGACTAAGTCCAGCGGCATAATGCTCTTCGATCGCACACGACCAAGTCCAGCGGCGTGTCGCTCCTAGGGCTGTTGCGAATACTTAAAAGTCCCTACGGTCAAAATCATTGGGTTGCGACTCACCTTTACGAGTTGCTCGCTCGCTGCGCTCGCTCGGAATGTTATAGCCTTACCTAAAACCAATCCACCTTGCGTTCGTTTTTCGAAAAGACCGCGATTTTCCGATAATTTACAGACGCGCGGGATCGGTTTTGAGGTTAGGCTAGTTTTATAAGAGCGAGCGAAGCGAGCGAGAAGCTACATCAATTCCCGCGCTATAGTTATATATCAAATGTTCTTTACTAACAATTCTCACCGATCGAAAGAAAGTTTCTGATTTGATAGAAGAATAACAGATATGTTTCGCTAGGTACGCGATTCGTGCTGATCGATGTATCTCGATGATGTTGTTGTTTTCGTTTTTGTTTTCGTTTTTGTTTTCGTTTTTGTTTTCGTTTTTCTTTTCGTGTTTGTTTTCGTTTTTGTTTTCGTTTTTGTTTTCGTTTTTGTTTTCGTTTTTGTTTTCGTTTTTGTTTTCGTTTTTGTTTTCGTTTTTGTTTTCGTGTTTGTTTTCGTTTTTGTTTTCGTTTTTGTTTTCTTTTTTGTTTTCGTTTTTGTTTTCGTTTTTGTTTTCGTTTTTGTTTTCGTTTTTGTTTTCGTTTTTGTTTTCGTTTTTGTTTTCGTTTTTGTTTTCGTTTTTGATTTCGTTTTTGTTTTCGTTTTTGTTTTCGTTTTTGTTTTCGTTTTTGTTTTCGTTTTTGTTTTCGTTTTTGTTTTCGTTTTTGTTTTCGTTTTTGTTTTCGTGTTTGTTTTCGTTTTTGTTTTCGTTTTTGTTTTCGTTTTTGTTTTTGTTTTCGTTTTTGTTTTTGTTTTTGTCCTTGTTTCTGTCCTTGTCTTTGTCTTAATTGGTTTTTGTTTG
>NW_026869757.1:242500-272500 GCF_905332965.1 Bombus pascuorum | reverse complement strand
GTTTTTGCCCTTGTTTCTGTCCTTGTCTTTGTCTTAATTGGTTTTTGTTTGTACGAGACTAAGTCCAGCGGCATAATGCTCTTCGATCGCACACGACCAAGTCCAGCGGCGTGTCGCTCCTAGGGCTGTTGCGAATACTTAAAAGTCCCTACGGTCAAAATCATTGGGTTGCGACTCACCTTTACGAGTTGCTCGCTCGCTGCGCTCGCTCGGAATGTTATAGCCTTACCTAAAACCAATCCACCTTGCGTTCGTTTTTCGAAAAGACCGCGATTTTCCGATAATTTACAGACGCGCGGGATCGGTTTTGAGGTTAGGCTAGTTTTATAAGAGCGAGCGAAGCGAGCGAGAAGCTACATCAATTCCCGCGCTATAGTTATATATCAAATGTTCTTTACTAACAATTCTCACCGATCGAAAGAAAGTTTCTGATTTGATAGAAGAATAACAGATATGTTTCGCTAGGTACGCGATTCGTGCTGATCGATGTATCTCGATGATGTTGTTGTTTTCGTTTTTGTTTTCGTTTTTGTTTTCGTTTTTGTTTTCGTTTTAGATTTCGTTTTTGTTTTCGTTTTTGTTTTCGTTTTTGTTTTCGTTTTTGTTTTCGTTTTTGTTTTCGTTTTTGTTTTCGTTTTTGTTTTCGTTTTTGTTTTCGTTTTTGTTTTCGTTTTTGTTTTCGTTTTTGATTTCGTTTTTGTTTTCGTTTTTGTTTTCGTTTTTGTTTTCGTTTTTGTTTTCGTTTTTGTTTTCGTTTTTGTTTTCGTTTTTGTTTTCGTTTTTGTTTTTGTTTTCGTGTTTGTTTTCGTTTTTGTTTTCGTTTTTGTTTTCTTTTTTGTTTTCGTTTTTGTTTTCGTTTTTGTTTTCGTTTTTGTTTTCGTTTTCGTTTTTGTTTTTGTTTTCGTTTTTGTTTTCGTTTTTGTTTTCGTTTTTGTTTTTGTTTTCCTTTTCGTTTTTGTTTGTGTTTTTGTTTTCGTTTTTGTTTTCGTTTTTGTTTTCGTTTTTGTTTTCGTTTTTGTTTTCGTTTTTGTTTTCGTTTTTGTTTTCGTTTTTGTTTTCGTTTTTGTTTTCTTTTTTGTTTTTGTTTTTGTTTTTGTTTTCGTTTTTGTTTTCGTTTTTGTTTTTGTTTTCCTTTTCGTTTTTGTTTGTGTTTTTGTTTTTGTCCTTGTTTCTGTCCTTGTCTTTGTCTTAATTGGTTTTTGTTTGTACGAGACTAAGTCCAGCGGCATAATGCTCTTCGGTCGCACACGACCAAGTCCAGCGGCGTGTCGCTCCTAGGGCTGTTGCGAATACTTAAAAGTCCCTACGGTCAAAATCATTGGGTTGCGACTCACCTTTACGAGTTGCTCGCTCGCTGCGCTCGCTCGGAATGTTATAGCCTTACCTAAAACCAATCCACCTTGCGTTCGTTTTTCGAAAAGACCGCGATTTTCCGATAATTTACAGACGCGCGGGATCGGTTTTGAGGTTAGGCTAGTTTTATAAGAGCGAGCGAAGCGAGCGAGAAGCTACATCAATTCCCGCGCTATAGTTATATATCAAATGTTCTTTACTAACAATTCTCACCGATCGAAAGAAAGTTTCTGATTTGATAGAAGAATAACAGATATGTTTCGCTAGGTACGCGATTCGTGCTGATCGATGTATCTCGATGATGTTGTTGTTTTCGTTTTCGTTTTTGTTTTCGTTTTTGTTTTCGTTTTTGTTTTCGTTTTTGTTTTCGTTTTTGTTTTCGTTTTTGTTTTCGTTTTTGTTTTCGTTTTTGTTTTCGTTTTTGTTTTCGTTTTTGATTTCGTTTTTGTTTTCGTTTTTGTTTTCGTTTTTGTTTTCGTTTTTGTTTTCGTTTTTGTTTTCGTTTTTGTTTTCGTTTTTGTTTTTGTTTTTGTTTTCGTTTTTGTTTTCGTTTTTGTTTTCGTTTTTGTTTTCGTTTTTGTTTTCGTTTTTGTTTTCGTTTTTGTTTTCGTTTTTGTTTTCGTGTTTGTTTTCGTTTTTGTTTTCGTTTTTGTTTTCGTTTTTGATTTCGTTTTTGTTTTCGTTTTTGTTTTCGTTTTTGTTTTCGTTTTTGTTTTCGTTTTTGTTTTCGTTTTTGTTTTTGTTTTCGTTTTTGTTTTCGTTTTTGTTTTCGTTTTTGTTTTCGTTTTTGTTTTCGTTTTTGTTTTCGTTTTTGTTTTCGTTTTTGTTTTTGTTTTCGTTTTTGTTTTCGTTTTTGTTTTTGTTTTCCTTTTCGTTTTTGTTTGTGTTTTTGTTTTCGTTTTTGTTTTCGTTTTTGTTTTCGTTTTTGTTTTCGTTTTTGTTTTCGTTTTTGTTTTCGTTTTTGTTTTCGTGTTTGTTTTCGTTTTTGTTTTCCTTTTCGTTTTTGTTTGTGTTTTTGTTTTTGTCCTTGTTTCTGTCCTTGTCTTTGTCTTAATTGGTTTTTGTTTGTACGAGACTAAGTCCAGCGGCATAATGCTCTTCGATCGCACACGACCAAGTCCAGCGGCGTGTCGCTCCTAGGGCTGTTGCGAATACTTAAAAGTCCCTACGGTCAAAATCATTGGGTTGCGACTCACCTTTACGAGTTGCTCGCTCGCTGCGCTCGCTCGGAATGTTATAGCCTTACCTAAAACCAATCCACCTTGCGTTCGTTTTTCGAAAAGACCGCGATTTTCCGATAATTTACAGACGCGCGGGATCGGTTTTGAGGTTAGGCTAGTTTTATAAGAGCGAGCGAAGCGAGCGAGAAGCTACATCAATTCCCGCGCTATAGTTATATATCAAATGTTCTTTACTAACAATTCTCACCGATCGAAAGAAAGTTTCTGATTTGATAGAAGAATAACAGATATGTTTCGCTAGGTACGCGATTCGTGCTGATCGATGTATCTCGATGATGTTGTTGTTTTCGTTTTTGTTTTCGTTTTTGTTTTCGTTTTTGTTTTCGTTTTTGTTTTCGTTTTTGTTTTCGTTTTTGTTTTCGTTTTTGTTTTCGTTTTTGTTTTCGTTTTTGTTTTCGTTTTTGTTTTCGTTTTTGTTTTCGTGTTTGTTTTCGTTTTTGTTTTCGTTTTTGTTTTTGTTTTTGTTTTCGTTTTTGTTTTCGTTTTTGTTTTCGTTTTTGTTTTCGTTTTTGTTTTCGTTTTTGTTTTCGTTTTTGTTTTCGTGTTTGTTTTCGTTTTTGTTTTCGTTTTTGTTTTCGTTTTTGATTTCGTTTTTGTTTTCGTTTTTGTTTTCGTTTTTGTTTTCGTTTTTGTTTTCGTTTTTGTTTTCGTTTTTGTTTTTGTTTTCGTTTTTGTTTTCGTTTTTGTTTTCGTTTTTGTTTTCGTTTTTGTTTTCGTTTTTGTTTTCGTTTTTGTTTTTGTTTTCGTTTTTGTTTTCGTTTTTGTTTTTGTTTTCCTTTTCGTTTTTGTTTGTGTTTTTGTTTTCGTTTTTGTTTTCGTTTTTGTTTTCGTTTTTGTTTTCGTTTTTGTTTTCGTTTTTGTTTTCGTTTTTGTTTTCGTGTTTGTTTTCGTTTTTGTTTTCCTTTTCGTTTTTGTTTTTGTTTTTGTTTTTGTCCTTGTTTCTGTCCTTGTCTTTGTCTTAATTGGTTTTTGTTTGTACGAGACTAAGTCCAGCGGCATAATGCTCTTCGATCGCACACGACCAAGTCCAGCGGCGTGTCGCTCCTAGGGCTGTTGCGAATACTTAAAAGTCCCTACGGTCAAAATCATTGGGTTGCGACTCACCTTTACGAGTTGCTCGCTCGCTGCGCTCGCTCGGAATGTTATAGCCTTACCTAAAACCAATCCACCTTGCGTTCGTTTTTCGAAAAGACCGCGATTTTCCGATAATTTACAGACGCGCGGGATCGGTTTTGAGGTTAGGCTAGTTTTATAAGAGCGAGCGAAGCGAGCGAGAAGCTACATCAATTCCCGCGCTATAGTTATATATCAAATGTTCTTTACTAACAATTCTCACCGATCGAAAGAAAGTTTCTGATTTGATAGAAGAATAACAGATATGTTTCGCTAGGTACGCGATTCGTGCTGATCGATGTATCTCGATGATGTTGTTGTTTTCGTTTTCGTTTTTGTTTTCGTTTTTGTTTTCGTTTTTGTTTTCGTTTTTGTTTTCGTTTTTGTTTTCGTTTTTGTTTTCGTGTTTGTTTTCGTTTTTGTTTTCGTTTTCGTTTTCGTTTTTGTTTTCTTTTTTGTTTTCGTTTTTGTTTTCGTTTTTGTTTTCGTTTTTGTTTTCGTTTTTGTTTTCGTTTTTGTTTTCGTTTTTGTTTTCGTTTTTGTTTTCGTTTTTGTTTTCGTTTTTGATTTCGTTTTTGCTTTCGTTTTTGTTTTCGTTTTTGTTTTCGTTTTTGTTTTCGTTTTTGTTTTCGTTTTTGTTTTCGTTTTTGTTTTCGTGTTTGTTTTCGTTTTTGTTTTCGTTTTTGTTTTTGTTTTCGTTTTTGTTTTTGTTTTTGTCCTTGTTTCTGTCCTTGTCTTTGTCTTAATTGGTTTTTGTTTGTACGAGACTAAGTCCAGCGGCATAATGCTCTTCGATCGCACACGACCAAGTCCAGCGGCGTGTCGCTCCTAGGGCTGTTGCGAATACTTAAAAGTCCCTACGGTCAAAATCATTGGGTTGCGACTCACCTTTACGAGTTGCTCGCTCGCTGCGCTCGCTCGGAATGTTATAGCCTTACCTAAAACCAATCCACCTTGCGTTCGTTTTTCGAAAAGACCGCGATTTTCCGATAATTTACAGACGCGCGGGATCGGTTTTGAGGTTAGGCTAGTTTTATAAGAGCGAGCGAAGCGAGCGAGAAGCTACATCAATTCCCGCGCTATAGTTATTTATCAAATGTTCTTTACTAACAATTCTCACCGATCGAAAGAATGTTTCTGATTTGATAGAAGAATAACAGATATGTTTCGCTAGGTACGCGATTCGTGCTGATCGATGTATCTCGATGATGTTTTTGTTTTCGTTTTTGTTTTCGTTTTTGTTTTCGTTTTTGTTTTCGTTTTTCTTTTCGTGTTTGTTTTCGTTTTTGTTTTCGTTTTTGTTTTCGTTTTTGTTTTCGTTTTTGTTTTCGTTTTTGTTTTTGTTTTCGTTTTTGTTTTCGTTTTTGTTTTCGTTTTTGTTTTCGTTTTTGTTTTCGTTTTTGTTTTCGTTTTTGTTTTCGTTTTTGTTTTCGTTTTTGTTTTTGTTTTCGTTTTTGTTTTCGTTTTTGTTTTCGTTTTTGTTTTCGTTTTTGTTTTCGTTTTTGTTTTCGTTTTTGTTTTTGTTTTCGTTTTTGTTTTCGTTTTTGTTTTTTGTTTTCCTTTTCGTTTTTGTTTGTGTTTTTGTTTTCGTTTTTGTTTTCGTTTTTGTTTTCGTTTTTGTTTTCGTTTTTGTTTTCGTTTTTGTTTTCGTTTTTGTTTTCGTGTTTGTTTTCGTTTTTGTTTTCGTTTTTGTTTTCGTTTTTGTTTTTGTTTTCGTTTTTGTTTTCGTTTTTGTTTTCGTTTTTGTTTTCGTTTTTGTTTTCGTGTTTGTTTTCGTTTTTGTTTTCGTTTTTGTTTTCTTTTTTGTTTTCGTTTTTGTTTTCGTTTTTGTTTTCGTTTTTGTTTTCGTTTTTGTTTTCGTTTTTGTTTTCGTTTTTGTTTTCGTTTTTGTTTTCGTTTTTGATTTCGTTTTTGTTTTCGTTTTTGTTTTCGTTTTTGTTTTCGTGTTTGTTTTCGTTTTTGTTTTCGTTTTTGTTTTCCTTTTCGTTTTTGTTTGTGTTTTTGTTTTTGTCCTTGTTTCTGTCCTTGTCTTTGTCTTAATTGGTTTTTGTTTGTACGAGACTAAGTCCAGCGGCATAATGCTCTTCGATCGCACACGACCAAGTCCAGCGGCGTGTCGCTCCTAGGGCTGTTGCGAATACTTAAAAGTCCCTACGGTCAAAATCATTGGGTTGCGACTCACCTTTACGAGTTGCTCGCTCGCTGCGCTCGCTCGGAATGTTATAGCCTTACCTAAAACCAATCCACCTTGCGTTCGTTTTTCGAAAAGACCGCGATTTTCCGATAATTTACAGACGCGCGGGATCGGTTTTGAGGTTAGGCTAGTTTTATAAGAGCGAGCGAAGCGAGCGAGAAGCTACATCAATTCCCGCGCTATAGTTATATATCAAATGTTCTTTACTAACAATTCTCACCGATCGAAAGAAAGTTTCTGATTTGATAGAAGAATAACAGATATGTTTCGCTAGGTACGCGATTCGTGCTGACCGATGTATCTCGATGATGTTTTTGTTTTCGTTTTTGTTTTCGTTTTTGTTTTCGTTTTTGTTTTCGTTTTTCTTTTCGTGTTTGTTTTCGTTTTTGTTTTCGTTTTTGTTTTCGTTTTTGTTTTCGTTTTTGTTTTCGTTTTTGTTTTTGTTTTCGTTTTTGTTTTCGTTTTTGTTTTCGTTTTTGTTTTCGTTTTTGTTTTCGTTTTTGTTTTCGTTTTTGTTTTCGTTTTTGTTTTCGTTTTTGTTTTTGTTTTCGTTTTTGTTTTCGTTTTTGTTTTCGTTTTTGTTTTCGTTTTTGTTTTCGTTTTTGTTTTCGTTTTTGTTTTTGTTTTCGTTTTTGTTTTCGTTTTTGTTTTTGTTTTCCTTTTCGTTTTTGTTTGTGTTTTTGTTTTCGTTTTTGTTTTCGTTTTTGTTTTCGTTTTTGTTTTCGTTTTTGTTTTCGTTTTTGTTTTCGTTTTTGTTTTCGTTTTTGTTTTCGTGTTTGTTTTCGCTTTGTTTTCGTTTTTGTTTTCGTTTTTGTTTTTGTTTTCGTTTTTGTTTTTGTTTTCGTTTTTGTTTTTGTTTTTGTCCTTGTTTCTGTCCTTGTCTTTGTCTTAATTGGTTTTTGTTTGTACGAGACTAAGTCCAGCGGCATAATGCTCTTCGATCGCACACGACCAAGTCCAGCGGCGTGTCGCTCCTAGGGCTGTTGCGAATACTTAAAAGTCCCTACGGTCAAAATCATTGGGTTGCGACTCACCTTTACGAGTTGCTCGCTCGCTGCGCTCGCTCGGAATGTTATAGCCTTACCTAAAACCAATCCACCTTGCGTTCGTTTTTCGAAAAGACCGCGATTTTCCGATAATTTACAGACGCGCGGGATCGGTTTTGAGGTTAGGCTAGTTTTATAAGAGCGAGCGAAGCGAGCGAGAAGCTACATCAATTCCCGCGCTATAGTTATATATCAAATGTTCTTTACTAACAATTCTCACCGATCGAAAGAAAGTTTCTGATTTGATAGAAGAATAACAGATATGTTTCGCTAGGTACGCGATTCGTGCTGATCGATGTATCTCGATGATGTTTTTGTTTTCGTTTTTGTTTTCTTTTTTGTTTTCGTTTTTGTTTTCGTTTTTGTTTTCTTTTTTGTTTTCGTTTTTGTTTTCGTTTTTGTTTTCGTTTTTGTTTTCGTTTTTGTTTTCGTTTTTGTTTTCGTTTTTGTTTTCGTTTTTGTTTTCGTTTTCGTTTTTGTTTTTGTTTTCGTTTTTGTTTTTGTTTTTGTCCTTGTTTCTGTCCTTGTCTTTGTCTTAATTGGTTTTTGTTTGTACGAGACTAAGTCCAGCGGCATAATGCTCTTCGATCGCACACGACCAAGTCCAGCGGCGTGTCGCTCCTAGGGCTGTTGCGAATACTTAAAAGTCCCTACGGTCAAAATCATTGGGTTGCGACTCACCTTTACGAGTTGCTCGCTCGCTGCGCTCGCTCGGAATGTTATAGCCTTACCTAAAACCAATCCACCTTGCGTTCGTTTTTCGAAAAGACCGCGATTTTCCGATAATTTACAGACGCGCGGGATCGGTTTTGAGGTTAGGCTAGTTTTATAAGAGCGAGCGAAGCGAGCGAGAAGCTACATCAATTCCCGCGCTATAGTTATTTATCAAATGTTCTTTACTAACAATTCTCACCGATCGAAAGAATGTTTCTGATTTGATAGAAGAATAACAGATATGTTTCGCTAGGTACGCGATTCGTGCTGATCGATGTATCTCGATGATGTTTTTGTTTTCGTTTTTGTTTTCGTTTTTGTTTTCGTTTTTGTTTTCGTTTTTCTTTTCGTGTTTGTTTTCGTTTTTGTTTTCGTTTTTGTTTTCGTTTTTGTTTTCGTTTTTGTTTTCGTTTTTGTTTTTGTTTTCGTTTTTGTTTTCGTTTTTGTTTTCGTTTTTGTTTTCGTTTTTGTTTTCGTTTTTGTTTTCGTTTTTGTTTTCGTTTTTGTTTTCGTTTTTGTTTTTGTTTTCGTTTTTGTTTTCGTTTTTGTTTTCGTTTTTGTTTTCGTTTTTGTTTTCGTTTTTGTTTTCGTTTTTGTTTTTGTTTTCGTTTTTGTTTTCGTTTTTGTTTTTGTTTTCCTTTTCGTTTTTGTTTGTGTTTTTGTTTTCGTTTTTGTTTTCGTTTTTGTTTTCGTTTTTGTTTTCGTTTTTGTTTTCGTTTTTGTTTTCGTTTTTGTTTTCGTGTTTGTTTTCGTTTTTGTTTTCGTTTTTGTTTTCGTTTTTGTTTTTGTTTTCGTTTTTGTTTTCGTTTTTGTTTTCGTTTTTGTTTTCGTTTTTGTTTTCGTGTTTGTTTTCGTTTTTGTTTTCGTTTTTGTTTTCGTTTTTGTTTTCGTTTTTGTTTTCGTTTTTGTTTTCGTTTTTGTTTTCGTTTTTGTTTTCGTTTTTGTTTTCGTTTTTGTTTTCGTTTTTGTTTTCGTTTTTGTTTTCGTTTTTGTTTTCGTTTTTGTTTTCGTTTTTGTTTTCGTGTTTGTTTTCGTTTTTGTTTTCGTTTTTGTTTTCCTTTTCGTTTTTGTTTGTGTTTTTGTTTTTGTCCTTGTTTCTGTCCTTGTCTTTGTCTTAATTGGTTTTTGTTTGTACGAGACTAAGTCCAGCGGCATAATGCTCTTCGATCGCACACGACCAAGTCCAGCGGCGTGTCGCTCCTAGGGCTGTTGCGAATACTTAAAAGTCCCTACGGTCAAAATCATTGGGTTGCGACTCACCTTTACGAGTTGCTCGCTCGCTGCGCTCGCTCGGAATGTTATAGCCTTACCTAAAACCAATCCACCTTGCGTTCGTTTTTCGAAAAGACCGCGATTTTCCGATAATTTACAGACGCGCGGGATCGGTTTTGAGGTTAGGCTAGTTTTATAAGAGCGAGCGAAGCGAGCGAGAAGCTACATCAATTCCCGCGCTATAGTTATTTATCAAATGTTCTTTACTAACAATTCTCACCGATCGAAAGAAAGTTTCTGATTTGATAGAAGAATAACAGATATGTTTCGCTAGGTACGCGATTCGTGCTGATCGATGTATCTCGATGATGTTTTTGTTTTCGTTTTTGTTTTCGTTTTTGTTTTCGTTTTTGTTTTCGTTTTTGTTTTCGTTTTTCTTTTCGTGTTTGTTTTCGTTTTTGTTTTCGTTTTTGTTTTCGTTTTTGTTTTCGTTTTTGTTTTCGTTTTTGTTTTTGTTTTCGTTTTTGTTTTCATTTTTGTTTTCGTTTTTGTTTTCGTTTTTGTTTTCGTTTTTGTTTTCGTTTTTGTTTTCGTTTTTGTTTTCGTTTTTGTTTTTGTTTTCGTTTTTGTTTTCGTTTTTGTTTTCGTTTTTGTTTTCGTTTTTGTTTTCGTTTTTGTTTTCGTTTTTGTTTTTGTTTTCGTTTTTGTTTTCGTTTTTGTTTTTGTTTTCCTTTTCGTTTTTGTTTGTGTTTTTGTTTTCGTTTTTGTTTTCGTTTTTGTTTTCGTTTTTGTTTTCGTTTTTGTTTTCGTTTTTGTTTTCGTTTTTGTTTTCGTGTTTGTTTTCGCATTGTTTTCGTTTTTGTTTTCGTTTTTGTTTTTGTTTTCGTTTTTGTTTTTGTTTTTGTCCTTGTTTCTGTCCTTGTCTTTGTCTTAATTGGTTTTTGTTTGTACGAGACTAAGTCCAGCGGCATAATGCTCTTCGATCGCACACGACCAAGTCCAGCGGCGTGTCGCTCCTAGGGCTGTTGCGAATACTTAAAAGTCCCTACGGTCAAAATCATTGGGTTGCGACTCACCTTTACGAGTTGCTCGCTCGCTGCGCTCGCTCGGAATGTTATAGCCTTACCTAAAACCAATCCACCTTGCGTTCGTTTTTCGAAAAGACCGCGATTTTCCGATAATTTACAGACGCGCGGGATCGGTTTTGAGGTTAGGCTAGTTTTATAAGAGCGAGCGAAGCGAGCGAGAAGCTACATCAATTCCCGCGCTATAGTTATATATCAAATGTTCTTTACTAACAATTCTCACCGATCGAAAGAAAGTTTCTGATTTGATAGAAGAATAACAGATATGTTTCGCTAGGTACGCGATTCGTGCTGATCGATGTATCTCGATGATGTTGTTGTTTTCGTTTTTGTTTTCGTTTTTGTTTTCGTTTTTGTTTTCGTTTTTCTTTTCGTGTTTGTTTTCGTTTTTGTTTTCGTTTTTGTTTTCTTTTTTGTTTTCGTTTTTGTTTTCGTTTTTGTTTTCGTTTTGGTTTTCGTTTTTGTTTTCGTTTTTGTTTTCGTTTTTGTTTTCGTTTTCGTTTTCGTTTTTGTTTTCGTTTTTGTTTTCGTTTTTGTTTTCGTTTTTGTTTTCGTTTTTGTTTTTGTTTTCGTTTTTGTTTTCGTTTTTGTTTTCGTTTTTGTTTTCGTTTTTGTTTTTGTTTTCGTTTTTGTTTTTGTTTTTGTTTTTGTTTTCCTTTTCGTTTTTGTTTGTGTTTTTGTTTTCGTTTTTGTTTTCGTTTTTGTTTTCGTTTTTGTTTTCGTTTTTGTTTTCGTTTTTGTTTTCGTTTTTGTTTTCGTTTTTGTTTTCGTTTTTGTTTTCGTTTTTGTTTTCGTTTTTGTTTTCGTGTTTGTTTTCGTTTTTGTTTTCGTTTTTGTTTTCGTTTTTGTTTTTGTTTTCGTTTTTGTTTTCGTTTTTGTTTTCGTTTTTGTTTTTGTTTTCCTTTTCGTTTTTGTTTGTGTTTTTGTTTTTGTCCTTGTTTCTGTCCTTGTCTTTGTCTTAATTGGTTTTTGTTTGTACGAGACTAAGTCCAGCGGCATAATGCTCTTCGATCGCACACGACCAAGTCCAGCGGCGTGTCGCTCCTAGGGCTGTTGCGAATACTTAAAAGTCCCTACGGTCAAAATCATTGGGTTGCGACTCACCTTTACGAGTTGCTCGCTCGCTGCGCTCGCTCGGAATGTTATAGCCTTACCTAAAACCAATCCACCTTGCGTTCGTTTTTCGAAAAGACCGCGATTTTCCGATAATTTACAGACGCGCGGGATCGGTTTTGAGGTTAGGCTAGTTTTATAAGAGCGAGCGAAGCGAGCGAGAAGCTACATCAATTCCCGCGCTATAGTTATTTATCAAATGTTCTTTACTAACAATTCTCACCGATCGAAAGAAAGTTTCTGATTTGATAGAAGAATAACAGATATGTTTCGCTAGGTACGCGATTCGTGCTGATCGATGTATCTCGATGATGTTTTTGTTTTCGTTTTTGTTTTCGTTTTTGTTTTCGTTTTTGTTTTCGTTTTTCTTTTCGTGTTTGTTTTCGTTTTTGTTTTCGTTTTTGTTTTCGTTTTTGTTTTCGTTTTTGTTTTCGTTTTTGTTTTTGTTTTCGTTTTTGTTTTCGTTTTTGTTTTCGTTTTTGTTTTCGTTTTTGTTTTCGTTTTTGTTTTCGTTTTTGTTTTCGTTTTTGTTTTCGTTTTTGTTTTTGTTTTCGTTTTTGTTTTCGTTTTTGTTTTCGTGTTTGTTTTCGTTTTTGTTTTCGTTTTTGTTTTCGTTTTTGTTTTTGTTTTCGTTTTTGTTTTCGTTTTTGTTTTTGTTTTCCTTTTCGTTTTTGTTTGTGTTTTTGTTTTCGTTTTTGTTTTCGTTTTTGTTTTCGTTTTTGTTTTCGTTTTTGTTTTCGTTTTTGTTTTCGTTTTTGTTTTCGTTTTTGTTTTCGTGTTTGTTTTCGCTTTGTTTTCGTTTTTGTTTTCGTTTTTGTTTTTGTTTTCGTTTTTGTTTTTGTTTTTGTCCTTGTTTCTGTCCTTGTCTTTGTCTTAATTGGTTTTTGTTTGTACGAGACTAAGTCCAGCGGCATAATGCTCTTCGATCGCACACGACCAAGTCCAGCGGCGTGTCGCTCCTAGGGCTGTTGCGAATACTTAAAAGTCCCTACGGTCAAAATCATTGGGTTGCAACTCACCTTTACGAGTTGCTCGCTCGCTGCGCTCGCTCGGAATGTTATAGCCTTACCTAAAACCAATCCACCTTGCGTTCGTTTTTCGAAAAGACCGCGATTTTCCGATAATTTACAGACGCGCGGGATCGGTTTTGAGGTTAGGCTAGTTTTATAAGAGCGAGCGAAGCGAGCGAGAAGCTACATCAATTCCCGCGCTATAGTTATATATCAAATGTTCTTTACTAACAATTCTCACCGATCGAAAGAAAGTTTCTGATTTGATAGAAGAATAACAGATATGTTTCGCTAGGTACGCGATTCGTGCTGATCGATGTATCTCGATGATGTTTTTGTTTTCGTTTTTGTTTTCGTTTTTGTTTTCGTTTTTGTTTTCGTTTTTGTTTTCGTTTTTGTTTTCGTTTTTGTTTTCGTTTTTTTTTTCGTTTTTGTTTTCGTTTTTGTTTTCGTGTTTGTTTTCGTTTTTGTTTTCGTTTTTTTTTTCGTTTTTGTTTTCTTTTTTGTTTTCTTTTTTGTTTTTTTTTTTGTTTTCGTTTTTGTTTTCTTTTTTGTTTTCGTTTTTGTTTTCGTTTTTGTTTTCGTTTTTGTTTTCGTTTTTGTTTTCGTTTTTGTTTTCGTTTTTGTTTTCGTTTTTGTTTTTGTTTTCGTTTTTGTTTTCGTTTTTGTTTTTGTTTTCCTTTTCGTTTTTGTTTGTGTTTTTGTTTTCGTTTTTGTTTTCGTTTTTGTTTTCGTTTTTGTTTTCGTTTTTGTTTTCGTGTTTGTTTTCGTTTTTGTTTTCGTTTTCGTTTTCGTTTTTGTTTTCTTTTTTGTTTTCGTTTTTGTTTTCGTTTTTGTTTTCGTTTTTGTTTTCGTTTTTGTTTTCGTTTTTGTTTTCGTTTTTGTTTTCGTTTTTGTTTTCGTTTTTGTTTTCGTTTTTGATTTCGTTTTTGATTTCGTTTTTGTTTTCGTTTTTGTTTTCGTTTTTGTTTTCGTTTTTGTTTTCGTTTTTGTTTTCGTTTTTGTTTTCGTGTTTGTTTTCGTTTTTGTTTTCGTTTTTGTTTTCGTTTTCCTTTTCGTTTTTGTTTGTGTTTTTGTTTTTGTCCTTGTTTCTGTCCTTGTCTTTGTCTTAATTGGTTTTTGTTTGTACGAGACTAAGTCCAGCGGCATAATGCTCTTCGATCGCACACGACCAAGTCCAGCGGCGTGTCGCTCCTAGGGCTGTTGCGAATACTTAAAAGTCCCTACGGTCAAAATCATTGGGTTGCGACTCACCTTTACGAGTTGCTCGCTCGCTGCGCTCGCTCGGAATGTTATAGCCTTACCTAAAACCAATCCACCTTGCGTTCGTTTTTCGAAAAGACCGCGATTTTCCGATAATTTACAGACGCGCGGGATCGGTTTTGAGGTTAGGCTAGTTTTATAAGAGCGAGCGAAGCGAGCGAGAAGCTACATCAATTCCCGCGCTATAGTTATATATCAAATGTTCTTTACTAACAATTCTCACCGATCGAAAGAAAGTTTCTGATTTGATAGAAGAATAACAGATATGTTTCGCTAGGTACGCGATTCGTGCTGATCGATGTATCTCGATGATGTTGTTGTTTTCGTTTTTGTTTTCGTTTTTGTTTTCGTTTTTGTTTTCGTTTTTCTTTTCGTGTTTGTTTTCGTTTTTGTTTTCGTTTTTGTTTTCTTTTTTGTTTTCGTTTTTGTTTTCGTTTTTGTTTTCTTTTTTGTTTTCGTTTTTGTTTTCGTTTTTGTTTTCGTTTTTGTTTTCGTTTTTGTTTTCGTTTTTGTTTTCGTTTTTGTTTTCGTTTTTGTTTTCGTTTTTGTTTTCGTTTTTGTTTTTGTTTTGGTTTTTGTTTTCGTTTTTGTTTTCGTTTTTGTTTTCGTTTTTGTTTTCGTTTTTGTTTTCGTTTTTGTTTTTGTTTTCGTTTTTGTTTTCGTTTTTGTTTTTGTTTTCCTTTTCGTTTTTGTTTGTGTTTTTGTTTTCGTTTTTGTTTTCGTTTTTGTTTTCGTTTTTGTTTTCGTTTTTGTTTTTGTTTTCGTTTTTGTTTTCGTTTTTGTTTTCGTTTTTGTTTTCGTTTTTGTTTTCGTTTTTGTTTTCGTTTTTGTTTTCGTTTTTGTTTTTGTTTTTGTTTTCGTTTTTGTTTTCGTTTTTGTTTTTGTTTTCCTTTTCGTTTTTGTTTGTGTTTTTGTTTTCGTTTTTGTTTTCGTTTTTGTTTTCGTTTTTGTTTTCGTTTTTGTTTTCGTTTTTGTTTTCGTTTTTGTTTTCGTGTTTGTTTTCGTTTTTGTTTTCGTTTTTGTTTTCGTTTTTGTTTTTGTTTTCGTTTTTGTTTTCGTTTTTGTTTTTGTTTTCCTTTTCGTTTTTGTTTGTGTTTTTGTTTTTGTCCTTGTTTCTGTCCTTGTCTTTGTCTTAATTGGTTTTTGTTTGTACGAGACTAAGTCCAGCGGCATAATGCTCTTCGATCGCACACGACCAAGTCCAGCGGCGTGTCGCTCCTAGGGCTGTTGCGAATACTTAAAAGTCCCTACGGTCAAAATCATTGGGTTGCGACTCACCTTTACGAGTTGCTCGCTCGCTGCGCTCGCTCGGAATGTTATAGCCTTACCTAAAACCAATCCACCTTGCGTTCGTTTTTCGAAAAGACCGCGATTTTCCGATAATTTACAGACGCGCGGGATCGGTTTTGAGGTTAGGCTAGTTTTATAAGAGCGAGCGAAGCGAGCGAGAAGCTACATCAATTCCCGCGCTATAGTTATATATCAAATGTTCTTTACTAACAATTCTCACCGATCGAAAGAAAGTTTCTGATTTGATAGAAGAATAACAGATATGTTTCGCTAGGTACGCGATTCGTGCTGATCGATGTATCTCGATGATGTTTTTGTTTTCGTTTTTGTTTTCGTTTTTGTTTTCGTTTTTGTTTTCGTTTTTCTTTTCGTGTTTGTTTTCGTTTTTGTTTTCGTTTTTGTTTTCTTTTTTGTTTTCGTTTTTGTTTTCGTTTTTGTTTTCGTTTTTGTTTTCGTGTTTGTTTTTGTTTTTGTTTTCGTTTTCGTTTTCGTTTTTGTTTTCTTTTTTGTTTTCGTTTTTGTTTTCGTTTTTGTTTTCGTTTTTGTTTTCGTTTTTGTTTTCGTTTTTGTTTTCGTTTTTGTTTTCGTTTTTGTTTTCGTTTTTGTTTTCGTTTTTGATTTCGTTTTTGTTTTCGTTTTTGTTTTCTTTTTTGTTTTCGTTTTTGTTTTCGTTTTTGTTTTCGTTTTTGTTTTCGTTTTTGTTTTCGTTTTTGTTTTCGTTTTTGTTTTCGTTTTTGTTTTCGTTTTTGTTTTCGTTTTTGTTTTCGTTTTTGTTTTCGTGTTTGTTTTCGTTTTTGTTTTCGTTTTTGTTTTCGTTTTTGTTTTCGTTTTCGTTTTTGTTTTTGTTTTTGTCCTTGTTTCTGTCCTTGTCTTTGTCTTAATTGGTTTTTGTTTGTACGAGACTAAGTCCAGCGGCATAATGCTCTTCGATCGCACACGACCAAGTCCAGCGGCGTGTCGCTCCTAGGGCTGTTGCGAATACTTAAAAGTCCCTACGGTCAAAATCATTGGGTTGCGACTCACCTTTACGAGTTGCTCGCTCGCTGCGCTCGCTCGGAATGTTATAGCCTTACCTAAAACCAATCCACCTTGCGTTCGTTTTTCGAAAAGACCGCGATTTTCCGATAATTTACAGACGCGCGGGATCGGTTTTGAGGTTAGGCTAGTTTTATAAGAGCGAGCGAAGCGAGCGAGAAGCTACATCAATTCCCGCGCTATAGTTATATATCAAATGTTCTTTACTAACAATTCTCACCGATCGAAAGAAAGTTTCTGATTTGATAGAAGAATAACAGATATGTTTCGCTAGGTACGCGATTCGTGCTGATCGATGTATCTCGATGATGTTTTTGTTTTCGTTTTTGTTTTCGTTTTTGTTTTCGTTTTTGTTTTCGTTTTTGTTTTCGTTTTTGTTTTCGTTTTTGTTTTCGTTTTTGTTTTCGTTTTTGGTTTCGTTTTTGTTTTTGTTTTTGTTTTTGTTTTCGTTTTTGTTTTTGTTTTCCTTTTCGTTTTTGTTTGTGTTTTTGTTTTCGTTTTTGTTTTCGTTTTTGTTTTCGTTTTTGTTTTCGTTTTTGTTTTCGTGTTTGTTTTCGTTTTTGTTTTCGTTTTCGTTTTCGTTTTTGTTTTCTTTTTTGTTTTCGTTTTTGTTTTCGTTTTTGTTTTCGTTTTTGTTTTCGTTTTTGTTTTCGTTTTTGTTTTCGTTTTTGTTTTCGTTTTTGTTTTCGTTTTTGTTTTCGTTTTTGATTTCGTTTTTGATTTCGTTTTTGTTTTCGTTTTTGTTTTCGTTTTTGTTTTCGTTTTTGTTTTCGTTTTTGTTTTCGTTTTTGTTTTCGTGTTTGTTTTCGTTTTTGTTTTCGTTTTTGTTTTTGTTTTCCTTTTCGTTTTTGTTTGTGTTTTTGTTTTTGTCCTTGTTTCTGTCCTTGTCTTTGTCTTAATTGGTTTTTGTTTGTACGAGACTAAGTCCAGCGGCATAATGCTCTTCGATCGCACACGACCAAGTCCAGCGGCGTGTCGCTCCTAGGGCTGTTGCGAATACTTAAAAGTCCCTACGGTCAAAATCATTGGGTTGCGACTCACCTTTACGAGTTGCTCGCTCGCTGCGCTCGCTCGGAATGTTATAGCCTTACCTAAAACCAATCCACCTTGCGTTCGTTTTTCGAAAAGACCGCGATTTTCCGATAATTTACAGACGCGCGGGATCGGTTTTGAGGTTAGGCTAGTTTTATAAGAGCGAGCGAAGCGAGCGAGAAGCTACATCAATTCCCGCGCTATAGTTATATATCAAATGTTCTTTACTAACAATTCTCACCGATCGAAAGAAAGTTTCTGATTTGATAGAAGAATAACAGATATGTTTCGCTAGGTACGCGATTCGTGCTGATCGATGTATCTCGATGATGTTTTTGTTTTCGTTTTTGTTTTCGTTTTTGTTTTCGTTTTTGTTTTCGTTTTTCTTTTCGTGTTTGTTTTCGTTTTTGTTTTCGTTTTTGTTTTCTTTTTTGTTTTCGTTTTTGTTTTCGTTTTTGTTTTCGTTTTTGTTTTCGTGTTTGTTTTCGTTTTTGTTTTCGTTTTCGTTTTCGTTTTTGTTTTCTTTTTTGTTTTCGTTTTTGTTTTCGTTTTTGTTTTCGTTTTTGTTTTCGTTTTTGTTTTCGTTTTTGTTTTCGTTTTTGTTTTCGTTTTTGTTTTCGTTTTTGTTTTCGTTTTTGATTTCGTTTTTGTTTTCGTTTTTGTTTTCTTTTTTGTTTTCGTTTTTGTTTTCGTTTTTGTTTTCGTTTTTGTTTTCGTTTTTGTTTTCGTTTTTGTTTTCGTTTTTGTTTTCGTTTTTGTTTTCGTTTTTGTTTTCGTTTTTGTTTTCGTTTTTGTTTTCGTTTTTGTTTTCGTTTTTGTTTTTGTTTTCGTTTTTGTTTTCGTTTTTGTTTTCGTTTTTGTTTTCGTTTTTGTTTTCGTTTTTGTTTTCGTTTTTGTTTTCGTTTTTGTTTTTGTTTTCGTTTTTGTTTTCGTTTTTGTTTTTGTTTTCCTTTTCGTTTTTGTTTGTGTTTTTGTTTTCGTTTTTGTTTTCGTTTTTGTTTTCGTTTTTGTTTTCGTTTTTGTTTTCGTTTTTGTTTTCGTTTTTGTTTTTGTTTTCCTTTTCGTTTTTGTTTGTGTTTTTGTTTTTGTCCTTGTTTCTGTCCTTGTCTTTGTCTTAATTGGTTTTTGTTTGTACGAGACTAAGTCCAGCGGCATAATGCTCTTCGATCGCACACGACCAAGTCCAGCGGCGTGTCGCTCCTAGGGCTGTTGCGAATACTTAAAAGTCCCTACGGTCAAAATCATTGGGTTGCGACTCACCTTTACGAGTTGCTCGCTCGCTGCGCTCGCTCGGAATGTTATAGCCTTACCTAAAACCAATCCACCTTGCGTTCGTTTTTCGAAAAGACCGCGATTTTCCGATAATTTACAGACGCGCGGGATCGGTTTTGAGGTTAGGCTAGTTTTATAAGAGCGAGCGAAGCGAGCGAGAAGCTACATCAATTCCCGCGCTATAGTTATATATCAAATGTTCTTTACTAACAATTCTCACCGATCGAAAGAAAGTTTCTGATTTGATAGAAGAATAACAGATATGTTTCGCTAGGTACGCGATTCGTGCTGATCGATGTATCTCGATGATGTTTTTGTTTTCGTTTTTGTTTTCGTTTTTGTTTTCGTTTTTGTTTTCGTTTTTGTTTTCGTTTTTGTTTTCGTTTTTGTTTTCGTTTTTGTTTTCGTTTTTGTTTTCGTTTTTGTTTTCGTGTTTGTTTTCGTTTTTGTTTTCGTTTTCGTTTTCGTTTTTGTTTTCTTTTTTGTTTTCTTTTTTGTTTTCGTTTTTGTTTTCGTTTTTGTTTTCTTTTTTGTTTTCGTTTTTGTTTTCGTTTTTGTTTTCGTTTTTGTTTTCGTTTTTGTTTTCGTTTTTGTTTTCGTTTTTGTTTTCGTTTTTGTTTTTGTTTTCGTTTTTGTTTTCGTTTTTGTTTTTGTTTTCCTTTTCGTTTTTGTTTGTGTTTTTGTTTTCGTTTTTGTTTTCGTTTTTGTTTTCGTTTTTGTTTTCGTTTTTGTTTTCGTGTTTGTTTTCGTTTTTGTTTTCGTTTTCGTTTTCGTTTTTGTTTTCTTTTTTGTTTTCGTTTTTGTTTTCGTTTTTGTTTTCGTTTTTGTTTTCGTTTTTGTTTTCGTTTTTGTTTTCGTTTTTGTTTTCGTTTTTGTTTTCGTTTTTGTTTTCGTTTTTGATTTCGTTTTTGATTTCGTTTTTGTTTTCGTTTTTGTTTTCGTTTTTGTTTTCGTTTTTGTTTTCGTTTTTGTTTTCGTTTTTGTTTTCGTGTTTGTTTTCGTTTTTGTTTTCGTTTTTGTTTTCGTTTTCCTTTTCGTTTTTGTTTGTGTTTTTGTTTTTGTCCTTGTTTCTGTCCTTGTCTTTGTCTTAATTGGTTTTTGTTTGTACGAGACTAAGTCCAGCGGCATAATGCTCTTCGATCGCACACGACCAAGTCCAGCGGCGTGTCGCTCCTAGGGCTGTTGCGAATACTTAAAAGTCCCTACGGTCAAAATCATTGGGTTGCGACTCACCTTTACGAGTTGCTCGCTCGCTGCGCTCGCTCGGAATGTTATAGCCTTACCTAAAACCAATCCACCTTGCGTTCGTTTTTCGAAAAGACCGCGATTTTCCGATAATTTACAGACGCGCGGGATCTGTTTTGAGGTTAGGCTAGTTTTATAAGAGCGAGCGAAGCGAGCGAGAAGCTACATCAATTCCCGCGCTATAGTTATATATCAAATGTTCTTTACTAACAATTCTCACCGATCGAAAGAAAGTTTCTGATTTGATAGAAGAATAACAGATATGTTTCGCTAGGTACGCGATTCGTGCTGATCGATGTATCTCGATGATGTTTTTGTTTTCGTTTTTGTTTTCGTTTTTGTTTTCGTGTTTGTTTTCGTTTTTGTTTTCGTTTTCGTTTTCGTTTTTGTTTTCTTTTTTGTTTTCGTTTTTGTTTTCGTGTTTGTTTTTGTTTTTGTTTTCGTTTTTGTTTTCGTTTTTGTTTTTGTTTTCGTTTTTGTTTTCGTTTTTGTTTTTGTTTTCCTTTTCGTTTTTGTTTGTGTTTTTGTTTTTGTCCTTGTTTCTGTCCTTGTCTTTGTCTTAATTGGTTTTTGTTTGTACGAGACTAAGTCCAGCGGCATAATGCTCTTCGATCCCACACGACCAAGTCCAGCGGCGTGTCGCTCCTAGGGCTGTTGCGAATACTTAAAAGTCCCTACGGTCAAAATCATTGGGTTGCGACTCACCTTTACGAGTTGCTCGCTCGCTGCGCTCGCTCGGAATGTTATAGCCTTACCTAAAACCAATCCACCTTGCGTTCGTTTTTCGAAAAGACCGCGATTTTCCGATAATTTACAGACGCGCGGGATCGGTTTTGAGGTTAGGCTAGTTTTATAAGAGCGAGCGAAGCGAGCGAGAAGCTACATCAATTCCCGCGCTATAGTTATATATCAAATGTTCTTTACTAACAATTCTCACCGATCGAAAGAAAGTTTCTGATTTGATAGAAGAATAACAGATATGTTTCGCTAGGTACGCGATTCGTGCTGATCGATGTATCTCGATGATGTTTTTGTTTTCGTTTTTGTTTTCTTTTTTGTTTTCGTTTTTGTTTTCGTTTTTCTTTTCTTTTTTGTTTTCGTTTTTGTTTTCGTTTTTGTTTTCGTTTTTGTTTTCGTTTTTGTTTTCGTGTTTGTTTTCGTTTTTGTTTTCGTTTTTGTTTTCGTTTTCGTTTTCGTTCTTGTTTTTGTTTTTGTTTTCGTTTTTGTTTTCGTTTTTGTTTTCGTTTTCGTTTTCGTTTTCGTTTTCGTTTTTGTTTTCGTTTTTGTTTTCGTTTTTGTTTTCGTTTTTGTTTTCGTTTTTGATTTCGTTTTTGTTTTCGTTTTTGTTTTCGTTTTTGTTTTCGTTTTTGTTTTCGTTTTTGTTTTCGTTTTTGTTTTCGTGTTTGTTTTCGTTTTTGTTTTCGTTTTTGTTTTCGTTTTTGTTTTCGTTTTTGTTTTTGTTTTCGTTTTTGTTTTCGTTTTTGTTTTTGTTTTCCTTTTCGTTTTTGTTTGTGTTTTTGTTTTTGTCCTTGTTTCTGTCCTTGTCTTTGTCTTAATTGGTTTTTGTTTGTACGAGACAAAGTCCAGCGGCATAATGCTCTTCGATCGCACACGACCAAGTCCAGCGGCGTGTCGCTCCTAGGGCTGTTGCGAATACTTAAAAGTCCCTACGGTCAAAATCATTGGGTTGCGACTCACCTTTACGAGTTGCTCGCTCGCTGCGCTCGCTCGGAATGTTATAGCCTTACCTAAAACCAATCCACCTTGCGTTCGTTTTTCGAAAAGACCGCGATTTTCCGATAATTTACAGACGCGCGGGATCGGTTTTGAGGTTAGGCTAGTTTTATAAGAGCGAGCGAAGCGAGCGAGAAGCTACATCAATTCCCGCGCTATAGTTATATATCAAATGTTCTTTACTAACAATTCTCACCGATCGAAAGAAAGTTTCTGATTTGATAGAAGAATAACAGATATGTTTCGCTAGGTACGCGATTCGTGCTGATCGATGTATCTCGATGATGTTGTTGTTTTCGTTTTTGTTTTCGTTTTTGTTTTCGTTTTTGTTTTCGTTTTTGTTTTCGTTTTTCTTTTCGTGTTTGTTTTCGTTTTTGTTTTCGTTTTTGTTTTCTTTTTTGTTTTCGTTTTTGTTTTCGTTTTTGTTTTCTTTTTTGTTTTCGTTTTTGTTTTCGTTTTTGTTTTCGTTTTTGTTTTCGTTTTTGTTTTCGTTTTTGTTTTCGTTTTTGTTTTCGTTTTTGTTTTCGTTTTTGTTTTTGTTTTCGTTTTTGTTTTCGTTTTTGTTTTCGTTTTTGTTTTTGTTTTTGTTTTCGTTTTTGTTTTTGTTTTCGTTTTTGTTCTCGTTTTTGTTTTTGTTTTCCTTTTCGTTTTTGTTTGTGTTTTTGTTTTCGTTTTTGTTTTCGTTTTTGTTTTCGTTTTTGTTTTCGTTTTTGTTTTCGTTTTTGTTTTCGTTTTTGTTTTTGTTTTCGTTTTTGTTTTCGTGTTTGTTTTCGTTTTTGTTTTCGTTTTTGTTTTCGTTTTTGTTTTTGTTTTTGTTTTCGTTTTTGTTTTCGTTTTTGTTTTTGTTTTTGTTTTTGTTTTCCTTTTCGTTTTTGTTTGTGTTTTTGTTTTCGTTTTTGTTTTCGTTTTTGTTTTCGTTTTTGTTTTCGTTTTTGTTTTCGTTTTTGTTTTCGTTTTTGTTTTCGTTTTTGTTTTCGTTTTTGTTTTCGTCTTTGTTTTCGTTTTTGTTTTCGTTTTTGTTTTCGTTTTTGTTTTCGTGTTTGTTTTCGTTTTTGTTTTCGTTTTTGTTTTCGTTTTTGTTTTTGTTTTCGTTTTTGTTTTCGTTTTTGTTTTTGTTTTCCTTTTCGTTTTTGTTTGTGTTTTTGTTTTTGTCCTTGTTTCTGTCCTTGTCTTTGTCTTAATTGGTTTTTGTTTGTACGAGACTAAGTCCAGCGGCATAATGCTCTTCGTTCGCACACGACCAAGTCCAGCGGCGTGTCGCTCCTAGGGCTGTTGCGAATACTTAAAAGTCCCTACGGTCAAAATCATTGGGTTGCGACTCACCTTTACGAGTTGCTCGCTCGCTGCGCTCGCTCGGAATGTTATAGCCTTACCTAAAACCAATCCACCTTGCGTTCGTTTTTCGAAAAGACCGCGATTTTCCGATAATTTACAGACGCGCGGGATCGGTTTTGAGGTTAGGCTAGTTTTATAAGAGCGAGCGAAGCGAGCGAGAAGCTACATCAATTCCCGCGCTATAGTTATATATCAAATGTTCTTTACTAACAATTCTCACCGATCGAAAGAAAGTTTCTGATTTGATAGAAGAATAACAGATATGTTTCGCTAGGTACGCGATTCGTGCTGATCGATGTATCTCGATGATGTTGTTGTTTTCGTTTTTGTTTTCGTTTTTGTTTTCGTTTTTGTTTTCGTTTTTCTTTTCGTTTTTGTTTTCGTTTTTGTTTTCGTTTTTGTTTTCTTTTTTGTTTTCGTTTTTGTTTTCGTTTTTGTTTTCTTTTTTGTTTTCGTTTTTGTTTTCGTTTTTGTTTTCGTTTTTCTTTTCGTTTTTGTTTTCGTTTTTGTTTTCGTTTTTGTTTTCGTTTTTGTTTTCGTTTTTGTTTTTGTTTTCGTTTTTGTTTTCGTTTTTGTTTTCGTTTTTGTTTTCGTTTTTGTTTTCGTTTTTGTTTTTGTTTTCGTTTTTGTTTTCGTTTTTGTTTTTGTTTTCCTTTTCGTTTTTGTTTGTGTTTTTGTTTTCGTTTTTGTTTTCGTTTTTGTTTTCGTTTTTGTTTTCGTTTTTGTTTTCGTTTTTGTTTTCGTTTTTGTTTTCGTTTTTGTTTTTGTTTTCGTTTTTGTTTTCGTGTTTGTTTTCGTTTTTGTTTTCGTTTTTGTTTTCGTTTTTGTTTTTGTTTTCGTTTTTGTTTTCGTTTTTGTTTTTGTTTTTGTTTTTGTTTTCCTTTTCGTTTTTGTTTGTGTTTTTGTTTTCGTTTTTGTTTTCGTTTTTGTTTTCGTTTTTGTTTTCGTTTTTGTTTTCGTTTTTGTTTTCGTTTTTGTTTTCGTTTTTGTTTTCGTTTTTGTTTTCGTTTTTGTTTTCGTTTTTGTTTTCGTTTTTGTTTTCGTTTTTGTTTTCGTTTTTGTTTTCGTGTTTGTTTTCGTTTTTGTTTTCGTTTTTGTTTTCGTTTTTGTTTTCGTTTTTGTTTTTGTTTTCGTTTTTGTTTTCGTTTTTGTTTTTGTTTTCCTTTTCGTTTTTGTTTGTGTTTTTGTTTTTGTCCTTGTTTCTGTCCTTGTCTTTGTCTTAATTGGTTTTTGTTTGTACGAGACTAAGTCCAGCGGCATAATGCTCTTCGATCCCACACGACCAAGTCCAGCGGCGTGTCGCTCCTAGGGCTGTTGCGAATACTTAAAAGTCCCTACGGTCAAAATCATTGGGTTGCGACTCACCTTTACGAGTTGCTCGCTCGCTGCGCTCGCTCGGAATGTTATAGCCTTACCTAAAACCAATCCACCTTGCGTTCGTTTTTCGAAAAGACCGCGATTTTCCGATAATTTACAGACGCGCGGGATCGGTTTTGAGGTTAGGCTAGTTTTATAAGAGCGAGCGAAGCGAGCGAGAAGCTACATCAATTCCCGCGCTATAGTTATATATCAAATGTTCTTTACTAACAATTCTCACCGATCGAAAGAAAGTTTCTGATTTGATAGAAGAATAACAGATATGTTTCGCTAGGTACGCGATTCGTGCTGATCGATGTATCTCGATGATGTTTTTGTTTTCGTTTTTGTTTTCGTTTTTGTTTTCGTTTTTGTTTTCGTTTTTGTTTTCGTTTTTGTTTTCGTTTTTGTTTTCGTTTTTGTTTTCTTTTTTTTTTTCGTTTTTGTTTTCGTTTTTGTTTTCGTTTTTGTTTTCGTGTTTGTTTTCGTTTTTGTTTTCGTTTTTGTTTTCGTGTTTGTTTTCGTTTTTGTTTTCGTTTTTGTTTTCGTTTTTGTTTTCGTTTTTGTTTTCGTTTTTGTTTTCGTTTTTGTTTTCGTTTTTGTTTTCGTTTTTGTTTTCGTTTTTTTTTTTGTTTTCGTTTTTGTTTTCGTTTTTGTTTTCGTTTTTGTTTTCGTTTTTGTTTTCGTTTTTGTTTTTGTTTTCGTTTTTGTTTTCGTTTTTGTTTTTGTTTTCCTTTTCGTTTTCGTTTTTGTTTTCGTTTTTGTTTTCGTTTTTGTTTTCGTTTTTGTTTTCGTTTTTGTTTTCGTTTTTGTTTTCGTTTTTGTTTTCGTGTTTGTTTTCGTTTTTGTTTTCGTTTTTGTTTTCGTTTTTGTTTTTGTTTTCGTTTTTGTTTTTGTTTTCCTTTTCGTTTTTGTTTTCGTTTTTGTTTTCGTTTTTGTTTTCTTTTTTGTTTTCGTTTTTGTTTTCGTTTTTGTTTTCTTTTTTGTTTTCGTTTTTGTTTTCGTTTTTGTTTTCGTTTTTGTTTTAGTTTTTGTTTTCGTTTTTGTTTTCGTGTTTGTTTTCGTTTTTGTTTTCGTTTTTGTTTTCGTTTTTGTTTTTGTTTTTGTTTTCGTTTTTGTTTTCGTTTTTGTTTTCGTTTTTGTTTTTGTTTTCCTTTTCGTTTTTGTTTGTGTTTTTGTTTTCGTTTTTGTTTTCGTTTTTGTTTTCGTTTTTGTTTTCGTTTTTGTTTTCGTTTTTGTTTTCGTTTTTGTTTTCGTTTTTGTTTTCGTTTTTGTTTTCGTTTTTGATTTCGTTTTTGTTTTCGTTTTTGTTTTCGTTTTTGTTTTCGTTTTTGTTTTCGTTTTTGTTTTCGTTTTTGTTTTCGTTTTTGTTTTCGTGTTTGTTTTCGTTTTTGTTTTCGTTTTTGTTTTCGTTTTTGTTTTCGTTTTTGTTTTTGTTTTTGTTTTTGTCCTTGTTTCTGCCCTTGTCTTTGTCTTAATTGGTTTTTGTTTGTACGAGACTAAGTCCAGCGGCATAATGCTCTTCGATCGCACACGACCAAGTCCAGCGGCGTGTCGCTCCTAGGGCTGTTGCGAATACTTAAAAGTCCCTACGGTCAAAATCATTGGGTTGCGACTCACCTTTACGAGTTGCTCGCTCGCTGCGCTCGCTCGGAATGTTATAGCCTTACCTAAAACCAATCCACCTTGCGTTCGTTTTTCGAAAAGACCGCGATTTTCCGATAATTTACAGACGCGCGGGATCGGTTTTGAGGTTAGGCTAGTTTTATAAGAGCGAGCGAAGCGAGCGAGAAGCTACATCAATTCCCGCGCTATAGTTATATATCAAATGTTCTTTACTAACAATTCTCACCGATCGAAAGAAAGTTTCTGATTTGATAGAAGAATAACAGATATGTTTCGCTAGGTACGCGATTCGTGCTGATCGATGTATCTCGATGATGTTTTTGTTTTCGTTTTTGTTTTCGTTTTTGTTTTCGTTTTTGTTTTCGTTTTTGTTTTCGTTTTTGTTTTCGTTTTTGTTTTCGTTTTTGTTTTCTTTTTTGTTTTCGTTTTTGTTTTCGTTTTTGTTTTCGTTTTTGTTTTCGTGTTTGTTTTCGTTTTTGTTTTCGTTTTTGTTTTCGTTTTTGTTTTCGTTTTTGTTTTCGTTTTTGTTTTCGTTTTTGTTTTCGTTTTTGTTTTCGTTTTTGTTTTCGTTTTTGTTTTTGTTTTCGTTTTTGTTTTCGTTTTTGTTTTCGTTTTTGTTTTCGTTTTTGTTTTCGTTTTTGTTTTCGTTTTTGTTTTTGTTTTCGTTTTTGTTTTCGTTTTTGTTTTTGTTTTCCTTTTCGTTTTCGTTTTTGTTTTCGTTTTTGTTTTCGTTTTTGTTTTCGTTTTTGTTTTCGTTTTTGTTTTCGTTTTTGTTTTCGTTTTTGTTTTCGTGTTTGTTTTCGTTTTTGTTTTCGTTTTTGTTTTTGTTTTCGTTTTTGTTTTTGTTTTCCTTTTCGTTTTTGTTTTCGTTTTTGTTTTCGTTTTTGTTTTCTTTTTTGTTTTCGTTTTTGTTTTCGTTTTTGTTTTCGTTTTTGTTTTCGTTTTTGTTTTCGTGTTTGTTTTCGTTTTTGTTTTCGTTTTTGTTTTTGTTTTCGTTTTTGTTTTCGTTTTTGTTTTTGTTTTCCTTTTCGTTTTTGTTTGTGTTTTTGTTTTTGTCCTTGTTTCTGTCCTTGTCTTTGTCTTAATTGGTTTTTGTTTGTACGAGACTAAGTCCAGCGGCATAATGCTCTTCGATCGCACACGACCAAGTCCAGCGGCGTGTCGCTCCTAGGGCTGTTGCGAATACTTAAAAGTCCCTACGGTCAAAATCATTGGGTTGCGACTCACCTTTACGAGTTGCTCGCTCGCTGCGCTCGCTCGGAATGTTATAGCCTTACCTAAAACCAATCCACCTTGCGTTCGTTTTTCGAAAAGACCGCGATTTTCCGATAATTTACAGACGCGCGGGATCGGTTTTGAGGTTAGGCTAGTTTTATAAGAGCGAGCGAAGCGAGCGAGAAGCTACATCAATTCCCGCGCTATAGTTATATATCAAATGTTCTTTACTAACAATTCTCACCGATCGAAAGAAAGTTTCTGATTTGATAGAAGAATAACAGATATGTTTCGCTAGGTACGCGATTCGTGCTGATCGATGTATCTCGATGATGTTTTTGTTTTCGTTTTTGTTTTCGTTTTTGTTTTCGTTTTTGTTTTCGTTTTTGTTTTCGTTTTTGTTTTCGTTTTTGTTTTCGTTTTTGTTTTCGTTTTTGTTTTCGTTTTTGTTTTCGTTTTTGTTTTCGTTTTTGTTTTCGTTTTTGTTTTCGTTTTTGTTTTCGTTTTTGTTTTCGTTTTTGTTTTCGTTTTTGTTTTTGTTTTCGTTTTTGTTTTCGTTTTTGTTTTCGTTTTTGTTTTCGTTTTTGTTTTCGTTTTTGTTTTCGTTTTTGTTTTCGTTTTTGTTTTTGTTTTCGTTTTTGTTTTCGTTTTTGTTTTTGTTTTCCTTTTCGTTTTTGTTTGTGTTTTTGTTTTCGTTTTTGTTTTCGTTTTTGTTTTCGTTTTTGTTTTCGTTTTTGTTTCCGTTTTTGTTTTTGTTTTCGTTTTTGATTTCGTTTTTGTTTTCGTTTTTGTTTTCGTTTTTGTTTTCGTTTTTGTTTTCGTTTTTGTTTTCGTTTTTGTTTTCGTTTTTGTTTTCGTGTTTGTTTTCGTTTTTGTTTTCGTTTTTGTTTTCGTGTTTGTTTTCGTTTTCGTTTTTGTTTTTGTTTTCGTTTTTGTTTTCGTTTTTGTTTTCGTTTTTGTTTTTGTTTTCCTTTTCGTTTTTGTTTGTGTTTTTGTTTTTGTCCTTGTTTCTGTCCTTGTCTTTGTCTTAATTGGTTTTTGTTTGTACGAGACTAAGTCCAGCGGCATAATGCTCTTCGATCGCACACGACCAAGTCCAGCGGCGTGTCGCTCCTAGGGCTGTTGCGAATACTTAAAAGTCCCTACGGTCAAAATCATTGGGTTGCGACTCACCTTTACGAGTTGCTCGCTCGCTGCGCTCGCTCGGAATGTTATAGCCTTACCTAAAACCAATCCACCTTGCGTTCGTTTTTCGAAAAGACCGCGATTTTCCGATAATTTACAGACGCGCGGGATCGGTTTTGAGGTTAGGCTAGTTTTATAAGAGCGAGCGAAGCCAGCGAGAAGCTACATCAATTCCCGCGCTATAGTTATATATCAAATGTTCTTTACTAACAATTCTCACCGATCGAAAGAAAGTTTCTGATTTGATAGAAGAATAACAGATATGTTTCGCTAGGTACGCGATTCGTGCTGATCGATGTATCTCGATGATGTTTTTGTTTTCGTTTTTGTTTTCGTTTTTGTTTTCGTTTTTGTTTTCGTTTTTGTTTTCGTTTTTGTTTTCGTTTTTGTTTTCGTTTTTGTTTTCTTTTTTGTTTTCGTTTTTGTTTTCGTTTTTGTTTTCGTTTTTGTTTTTGTTTTCGTTTTTGTTTTCGTTTTTGTTTTCGTTTTTGTTTTCGTTTTTGTTTTCGTTTTTGTTTTTGTTTTCGTTTTTGTTTTCGTTTTTGTTTTCGTTTTTGTTTTCGTGTTTGTTTTCGTTTTTGTTTTCGTTTTTGTTTTCGTTTTTGTTTTCGTTTTTGTTTTCGTGTTTGTTTTCGTTTTTGTTTTCGTTTTCGTTTTCGTTTTTGTTTTCTTTTTTGTTTTCGTTTTTGTTTTCGTTTTTGTTTTCGTTTTTGTTTTTGTTTTTGTTTTTGTTTTTGTTTTTTTTTTTTTTTTTGTTTGTGTTTTTGTTTTCGTTTTTGTTTTCGTTTTTGTTTTCGTTTTTGTTTTCGTTTTTGTTTTCGTTTTTGTTTTCGTTTTTGTTTTCGTGTTTGTTTTCGTTTTTGTTTTCGTTTTTGTTTTCGTTTTTGTTTTCGTTTTTGTTTTCGTTTTTGTTTTCGTTTTTGTTTTCGTGTTTGTTTTCGTTTTTGTTTTCGTTTTCGTTTTCGTTTTTGTTTTCTTTTTTGTTTTCGTTTTTGTTTTCGTTTTTGTTTTCGTTTTTGTTTTCGTTTTTGTTTTCGTTTTTGTTTTCGTTTTTGTTTTCGTTTTTGTTTTCGTTTTTGTTTTCGTTTTTGATTTCGTTTTTGTTTTCGTTTTTGTTTTCGTTTTTGTTTTCGTTTTTGTTTTCGTTTTTGTTTTCGTTTTTGTTTTCGTGTTTGTTTTCGTTTTTGTTTTCGTTTTTGTTTTCGTTTTTGTTTTCGTTTTTGTTTTCGTTTTTGTTTTTGTTTTTGTTTTTGTTTTTGTTTTCCTTTTCGTTTTTGTTTGTGTTTTTGTTTTCGTTTTTGTTTTCGTTTTTGTTTTCGTTTTTGTTTTCGTTTTTGTTTTCGTTTTTGTTTTCGTGTTTGTTTTCGTTTTTGTTTTCGTTTTTGTTTTCGTTTTTGTTTTCGTTTTTGTTTTCGTTTTTGTTTTCGTTTTTGTTTTTGTTTTCGTTTTTGTTTTCGTTTTTGTTTTCGTTTTTGTTTTCGTTTTTGTTTTCGTTTTTGTTTTCGTTTTTGTTTTCGTTTTTGTTTTCTTTTTTGTTTTCGTTTTTGTTTTCGTTTTTGTTTTCGTTTTTGTTTTTGTTTTCGTTTTTGTTTTCGTTTTTCTTTTCGTGTTTGTTTTCGTTTTTGTTTTCGTTTTTGTTTTTGTTTTCGTTTTTGTTTTCGTTTTTGTTTTCGTTTTTGTTTTCGTGTTTGTTTTCGTTTTTGTTTTCGTTTTTGTTTTCGTTTTTGTTTTCGTTTTTGTTTTCGTGTTTGTTTTCGTTTTTGTTTTCGTTTTCGTTTTCGTTTTTGTTTTCTTTTTTGTTTTCGTTTTTGTTTTCGTTTTTGTTTTTGTTTTTGTCCTTGTTTCTGTCCTTGTCTTTGTCTTAATTGTTTTTTGTTTGTACGAGACTAAGTCCAGCGGCATAATGCTCTTCGATCGCACACGACCAAGTCCAGCGGCGTGTCGCTCCTAGGGCTGTTGCGAATACTTAAAAGTCCCTACGGTCAAAATCATTGGGTTGCGACTCACCTTTACGAGTTGCTCGCTCGCTGCGCTCGCTCGGAATGTTATAGCCTTACCTAAAACCAATCCACCTTGCGTTCGTTTTTCGAAAAGACCGCGATTTTCCGATAATTTACAGACGCGCGGGATCGGTTTTGAGGTTAGGCTAGTTTTATAAGAGCGAGCGAAGCGAGCGAGAAGCTACATCAATTCCCGCGCTATAGTTATATATCAAATGTTCTTTACTAACAATTCTCACCGATCGAAAGAAAGTTTCTGATTTGATAGAAGAATAACAGATATGTTTCGCTAGGTACGCGATTCGTGCTGATCGATGTATCTCGATGATGT
>NW_026869757.1:220000-237500 GCF_905332965.1 Bombus pascuorum | reverse complement strand
CTTCGATCCCACACGACCAAGTCCAGCGGCGTGTCGCTCCTAGGGCTGTTGCGAATACTTAAAAGTCCCTACGGTCAAAATCATTGGGTTGCGACTCACCTTTACGAGTTGCTCGCTCGCTGCGCTCGCTCGGAATGTTATAGCCTTACCTAAAACCAATCCACCTTGCGTTCGTTTTTCGAAAAGACCGCGATTTTCCGATAATTTACAGACGCGCGGGATCGGTTTTGAGGTTAGGCTAGTTTTATAAGAGCGAGCGAAGCGAGCGAGAAGCTACATCAATTCCCGCGCTATAGTTATATATCAAATGTTCTTTACTAACAATTCTCACCGATCGAAAGAAAGTTTCTGATTTGATAGAAGAATAACAGATATGTTTCGCTAGGTACGCGATTCGTGCTGATCGATGTATCTCGATGATGTTGTTGTTTTCGTTTTTGTTTTCGTTTTTGTTTTCGTTTTTGTTTTCGTTTTTGATTTCGTTTTTGTTTTCGTTTTTGTTTTCGTTTTTGTTTTCGTTTTTGTTTTTGTTTTCGTTTTTGTTTTCGTTTTTGTTTTCGTTTTTGTTTTCGTTTTTGTTTTTGTTTTCGTTTTTGTTTTCGTTTTTGTTTTCGTTTTTGTTTTTGTTTTTGTTTTCGTTTTTGTTTTCGTTTTTGTTTTTGTTTTCGTTTTTGTTTTCGTTTTTGTTTTTGTTTTCCTTTTCGTTTTTGTTTGTGTTTTTGTTTTCGTTTTTGTTTTCGTTTTTGTTTTCGTTTTTGTTTTCGTTTTTGTTTTCGTTTTTGTTTTCGTTTTTGTTTTCGTGTTTGTTTTCGTTTTTGTTTTCGTTTTTGTTTTCGTTTTTGTTTTTGTTTTCGTTTTTGTTTTCGTTTTTGTTTTTGTTTTCCTTTTCGGTTTTGTTTGTGTTTTTGTTTTTGTCCTTGTTTCTGTCCTTGTCTTTGTCTTAATTGGTTTTTGTTTGTACGAGACTAAGTCCAGCGGCATAATGCTCTTCGATCGCACACGACCAAGTCCAGCGGCGTGTCGCTCCTAGGGCTGTTGCGAATACTTAAAAGTCCCTACGGTCAAAATCATTGGGTTGCGACTCACCTTTACGAGTTGCTCGCTCGCTGCGCTCGCTCGGAATGTTATAGCCTTACCTAAAACCAATCCACCTTGCGTTCGTTTTTCGAAAAGACCGCGATTTTCCGATAATTTACAGACGCGCGGGATCGGTTTTGAGGTTAGGCTAGTTTTATAAGAGCGAGCGAAGCGAGCGAGAAGCTACATCAATTCCCGCGCTATAGTTATATATCAAATGTTCTTTACTAACAATTCTCACCGATCGAAAGAAAGTTTCTGATTTGATAGAAGAATAACAGATATGTTTCGCTAGGTACGCGATTCGTGCTGATCGATGTATCTCGATGATGTTTTTGTTTTCGTTTTTGTTTTCGTTTTTGTTTTCGTTTTTGTTTTCGTTTTTGTTTTCGTGTTTGTTTTCGTTTTTGTTTTCGTTTTTGTTTTCTTTTTTGTTTTCGTTTTTGTTTTCGTTTTTGTTTTCGTTTTTGTTTTCGTTTTTGTTTTCGTTTTTGTTTTCGTTTTTGTTTTCGTTTTTGTTTTCGTTTTTGTTTTCGTTTTTGTTTTTGTTTTCGTTTTTGTTTTCGTTTTTGTTTTCGTTTTTGTTTTCGTTTTTGTTTTCGTTTTTGTTTTCGTTTTTGTTTTTGTTTTCGTTTTTGTTTTCGTTTTTGTTTTTGTTTTCCTTTTCGTTTTTGTTTGTGTTTTTGTTTTCGTTTTTGTTTTCGTTTTTGTTTTCGTTTTTGTTTTCGTTTTTGTTTTCGTTTTTGTTTTCGTGTTTGTTTTCGTTTTTGTTTTCGTTTTTGTTTTTGTTTTCGTTTTTGTTTTCGTTTTTGTTTTCGTTTTTGTTTTCGTTTTTGTTTTCGTTTTTGTTTTTGTTTTCGTTTTTGTTTTCGTTTTTGTTTTTGTTTTCCTTTTCGTTTTTGTTTGTGTTTTTGTTTTCGTTTTCGTTTTTGTTTTCGTTTTTGTTTTCGTTTTTGTTTTCGTGTTTGTTTTCGTTTTCGTTTTTGTTTTCGTTTTCGTTTTCGTTTTTGTTTTCTTTTTTGTTTTCGTTTTTGTTTTCGTTTTTGTTTTCGTTTTTGTTTTCGTTTCTGTTTTCGTTTTTGTTTTCGTTTTTGTTTTCGTTTTTGTTTTCGTTTTTGATTTCGTTTTTGTTTTCGTTTTTGTTTTCGTTTTTGTTTTCGTTTTTGTTTTCGTTTTTGTTTTCGTTTTTGTTTTCGTTTTTGTTTTCGTTTTTGTTTTTGTTTTCGTTTTTGTTTTCGTTTTTGTTTTCGTTTTTGTTTTCGTTTTTGTTTTCGTTTTTGTTTTCGTTTTTGATTTCGTTTTTGCTTTCGTTTTTGTTTTCGTTTTTGTTTTCGTTTTTGTTTTCGTTTTTGTTTTCGTTTTTGTTTTCGTTTTTGTTTTTGTTTTCGTTTTTGTTTTCGTTTTTGTTTTCGTTTTTGTTTTTGTTTTCCTTTTCGTTTTTGTTTGTGTTTTTGTTTTCGTTTTTGTTTTCGTTTTTGTTTTCGTTTTTGTTTGCGTTTTTGTTTTCGTTTTTGTTTTCGTTTTTGTTTTCGTTTTTGTTTTCGTTTTTGTTTTCGTTTTTGATTTCGTTTTTGTTTTCGTTTTTGTTTTCGTTTTTGTTTTCGTTTTTGTTTTCGTTTTTGTTTTCGTTTTTGTTTTCGTTTTTGTTTTCGTGTTTGTTTTCGTTTTTGTTTTCGTTTTTGTTTTCGTTTTTGTTTTCGTTTTTGTTTTTGTTTTTGTTTTTGTCCTTGTTTCTGTCCTTGTCTTTGTCTTAATTGGTTTTTGTTTGTACGAGACTAAGTCCAGCGGCATAATGCTCTTCGATCCCACACGACCAAGTCCAGCGGCGTGTCGCTCCTAGGGCTGTTGCGAATACTTAAAAGTCCCTACGGTCAAAATCATTGGGTTGCGACTCACCTTTACGAGTTGCTCGCTCGCTGCGCTCGCTCGGAATGTTATAGCCTTACCTAAAACCAATCCACCTTGCGTTCGTTTTTCGAAAAGACCGCGATTTTCCGATAATTTACAGACGCGCGGGATCGGTTTTGAGGTTAGGCTAGTTTTATAAGAGCGAGCGAAGCGAGCGAGAAGCTACATCAATTCCCGCGCTATAGTTATATATCAAATGTTCTTTACTAACAATTCTCACCGATCGAAAGAAAGTTTCTGATTTGATAGAAGAATAACAGATATGTTTCGCTAGGTACGCGATTCGTGCTGATCGATGTATCTCGATGATGTTTTTGTTTTCGTTTTTGTTTTCGTTTTTGTTTTCGTTTTTGTTTTCGTTTTTGTTTTCGTTTTTGTTTTCGTTTTTGTTTTCGTTTTTGTTTTCTTTTTTGTTTTCGTGTTTGTTTTTGTTTTCGTTTTTGTTTTCGTTTTTGTTTTTGTTTTCCTTTTCGTTTTTGTTTGTGTTTTTGTTTTCGTTTTTGTTTTCGTTTTTGTTTTCGTGTTTGTTTTCGTTTTTGTTTTCGTTTTTGTTTTCGTTTTTGTTTTTGTTTTTGTTTTTGTTTTTGTTTTTGTTTTTGTTTTCGTTTTCGTTTTTGTTTGTGTTTTTGTTTTTGTCCTTGTTTCTGTCCTTGTCTTTGTCTTAATTGGTTTTTGTTTGTACGAGACTAAGTCCAGCGGCATAATGCTCTTCGATCGCACACGACCAAGTCCAGCGGCGTGTCGCTCCTAGGGCTGTTGCGAATACTTAAAAGTCCCTACGGTCAAAATCATTGGGTTGCGACTCACCTTTACGAGTTGCTCGCTCGCTGCGCTCGCTCGGAATGTTATAGCCTTACCTAAAACCAATCCACCTTGCGTTCGTTTTTCGAAAAGACCGCGATTTTCCGATAATTTACAGACGCGCGGGATCGGTTTTGAGGTTAGGCTAGTTTTATAAGAGCGAGCGAAGCGAGCGAGAAGCTACATCAATTCCCGCGCTATAGTTATATATCAAATGTTCTTTACTAACAATTCTCACCGATCGAAAGAAAGTTTCTGATTTGATAGAAGAATAACAGATATGTTTCGCTAGGTACGCGATTCGTGCTGATCGATGTATCTCGATGATGTTTTTGTTTTCGTTTTTGTTTTCGTTTTTGTTTTCGTTTTTGTTTTCGTTTTTGTTTTCGTTTTTGTTTTCGTTTTTGTTTTCTTTTTTGTTTTCGTGTTTGTTTTTGTTTTCGTTTTTGTTTTCGTTTTTGTTTTTGTTTTCCTTTTCGTTTTTGTTTGTGTTTTTGTTTTCGTTTTTGTTTTCGTTTTTGTTTTCGTTTTTGTTTTCGTTTTTGTTTTCGTTTTTGTTTTCGTTTTTGTTTTCGTGTTTGTTTTCGTTTTTGTTTTCGTTTTTGTTTTCGTTTTTGTTTTTGTTTTCGTTTTTGTTTTCGTTTTTGTTTTTGTTTTCCTTTTCGTTTTTGTTTGTGTTTTTGTTTTTGTCCTTGTTTCTGTCCTTGTCTTTGTCTTAATTGGTTTTTGTTTGTACGAGACTAAGTCCAGCGGCATAATGCTCTTCGATCCCACACGACCAAGTCCAGCGGCGTGTCGCTCCTAGGGCTGTTGCGAATACTTAAAAGTCCCTACGGTCAAAATCATTGGGTTGCGACTCACCTTTACGAGTTGCTCGCTCGCTGCGCTCGCTCGGAATGTTATAGCCTTACCTAAAACCAATCCACCTTGCGTTCGTTTTTCGAAAAGACCGCGATTTTCCGATAATTTACAGACGCGCGGGATCGGTTTTGAGGTTAGGCTAGTTTTATAAGAGCGAGCGAAGCGAGCGAGAAGCTACATCAATTCCCGCGCTATAGTTATATATCAAATGTTCTTTACTAACAATTCTCACCGATCGAAAGAAAGTTTCTGATTTGATAGAAGAATAACAGATATGTTTCGCTAGGTACGCGATTCGTGCTGATCGATGTATCTCGATGATGTTGTTGTTTTCGTTTTTGTTTTCGTTTTTGTTTTCGTTTTTCTTTTCGTGTTTGTTTTCGTTTTTGTTTTCGTTTTTGTTTTCTTTTTTGTTTTCGTTTTTGTTTTCGTTTTTGTTTTCGTTTTTGTTTTCTTTTTTGTTTTCGTTTTTGTTTTCGTTTTTGTTTTCGTTTTTGTTTTCGTTTTTGTTTTTGTTTTTGTTTTCGTTTTTGTTTTCGTTTTTGTTTTCGTTTTTGTTTTTGTTTTCGTTTTTGTTTTCGTTTTTGTTTTCGTTTTTGTTTTCGTTTTTGTTTTCGTTTTTGTTTTCGTTTTTGTTTTTGTTTTCGTTTTTGTTTTCGTTTTTGTTTTTGTTTTCCTTTTCGTTTTTGTTTGTGTTTTTGTTTTCGTTTTTGTTTTTGTTTTTGTTTTTGTTTTCGTTTTTGTTTTCGTTTTTGTTTTCGTTTTTGTTTTCGTTTTTGTTTTCGTGTTTGTTTTCGTTTTTGTTTTCGTTTTTGTTTTCGTTTTTGTTTTCGTTTTTGTTTTCGTGTTTGTTTTCGTTTTTGTTTTCTTTTTTGTTTTCGTTTTTGTTTTCGTTTTTGTTTTCGTTTTTGTTTTCGTTTTTGTTTTCGTTTTTGTTTTCTTTTTTGTTTTCGTTTTTGTTTTCGTTTTTGTTTTCGTTTTTGTTTTTGTTTTCGTTTTTGTTTTCGTTTTTGTTTTCGTTTTTGTTTTCGTTTTTGTTTTCGTTTTTGTTTTCGTTTTTGTTTTCGTTTTTGTTTTTGTTTTCGTTTTTGTTTTCGTTTTTGTTTTTGTTTTCCTTTTCGTTTTTGTTTGTGTTTTTGTTTTTGTCCTTGTTTCTGTCCTTGTCTTTGTCTTAATTGGTTTTTGTTTGTACGAGACTAAGTCCAGCGGCATAATGCTCTTCGATCGCACACGACCAAGTCCAGCGGCGTGTCGCTCCTAGGGCTGTTGCGAATACTTAAAAGTCCCTACGGTCAAAATCATTGGGTTGCGACTCACCTTTACGAGTTGCTCGCTCGCTGCGCTCGCTCGGAATGTTATAGCCTTACCTAAAACCAATCCACCTTGCGTTCGTTTTTCGAAAAGACCGCGATTTTCCGATAATTTACAGACGCGCGGGATCGGTTTTGAGGTTAGGCTAGTTTTATAAGAGCGAGCGAAGCGAGCGAGAAGCTACATCAATTCCCGCGCTATAGTTATATATCAAATGTTCTTTACTAACAATTCTCACCGATCGAAAGAAAGTTTCTGATTTGATAGAAGAATAACAGATATGTTTCGCTAGGTACGCGATTCGTGCTGATCGATGTATCTCGATGATGTTTTTGTTTTCGTTTTTGTTTTCGTTTTTGTTTTCGTTTTTGTTTTCGTTTTTGTTTTCGTTTTTGTTTTCGTTTTTGTTTTCGTTTTTGTTTTCGTTTTTGTTTTCGTTTTTGTTTTCGTTTTTGTTTTCGTTTTTGTTTTCGTTTTTGTTTTCGTGTTTGTTTTCGTTTTTGTTTTCGTTTTCGTTTTCGTTTTTGTTTTCTTTTTTGTTTTCGTTTTTGTTTTCGTTTTTGTTTTCGTTTTTGTTTTCGTTTTTGTTTTCGTTTTTGTTTTCGTTTTTGTTTTTGTTTTTGTTTTCGTTTTTGTTTTCGTTTTTGATTTCGTTTTTGTTTTCGTTTTTGTTTTCGTTTTTGTTTTCGTTTTTGTTTTCGTTTTTGTTTTCGTTTTTGTTTTCGTTTTTGTTTTCGTTTTTGTTTTCGTTTTTGTTTTCGTTTTTGTTTTCGTGTTTGTTTTCGTTTTTGTTTTCGTTTTTGTTTTCGTTTTTGTTTTCGTTTTCGTTTTCGTTTTTGTTTTCTTTTTTGTTTTCGTTTTTGTTTTCGTTTTTGTTTTCGTTTTTGTTTTCGTTTTTGTTTTTGTTTTCGTTTTTGTTTTCGTTTTTGTTTTCGTTTTTGTTTTCGTTTTTGATTTCGTTTTTGTTTTCGTTTTTGTTTTCGTGTTTGTTTTCGTTTTTGTTTTCGTTTTTGTTTTCGTTTTTGTTTTCGTTTTTGTTTTCGTTTTTGTTTTCGTTTTTGTTTTCGTGTTTGTTTTCGTTTTTGTTTTCGTTTTTGTTTTCGTTTTTGTTTTCGTTTTTGTTTTCGTGTTTGTTTTCGTTTTTGTTTTCGTTTTTGTTTTCGTTTTTGTTTTTGTTTTCGTTTTTGTTTTCGTTTTTGTTTTTGTTTTCCTTTTCGTTTTTGTTTGTGTTTTTGTTTTTGTCCTTGTTTCTGTCCTTGTCTTTGTCTTAATTGGTTTTTGTTTGTACGAGACTAAGTCCAGCGGCATAATGCTCTTCGATCGCACACGACCAAGTCCAGCGGCGTGTCGCTCCTAGGGCTGTTGCGAATACTTAAAAGTCCCTACGGTCAAAATCATTGGGTTGCGACTCACCTTTACGAGTTGCTCGCTCGCTGCGCTCGCTCGGAATGTTATAGCCTTACCTAAAACCAATCCACCTTGCGTTCGTTTTTCGAAAAGACCGCGATTTTCCGATAATTTACAGACGCGCGGGATCGGTTTTGAGGTTAGGCTAGTTTTATAAGAGCGAGCGAAGCGAGCGAGAAGCTACATCAATTCCCGCGCTATAGTTATATATCAAATGTTCTTTACTAACAATTCTCACCGATCGAAAGAAAGTTTCTGATTTGATAGAAGAATAACAGATATGTTTCGCTAGGTACGCGATTCGTGCTGATCGATGTATCTCGATGATGTTTTTGTTTTCGTTTTTGTTTTCGTTTTTGTTTTCGTTTTTGTTTTCGTTTTTGTTTTCGTTTTTGTTTTCGTTTTTGTTTTCGTTTTTGTTTTCGTTTTTGTTTTCGTTTTTGTTTTCGTTTTTGTTTTCGTTTTTGTTTTCGTTTTTGTTTTCGTGTTTGTTTTCGTTTTTGTTTTCGTTTTCGTTTTCGTTTTTGTTTTCTTTTTTGTTTTCGTTTTTGTTTTCGTTTTTGTTTTCGTTTTTGTTTTCGTTTTTGTTTTCGTTTTTGTTTTCGTTTTTGTTTTCGTTTTTGTTTTCGTTTTTGATTTCGTTTTTGTTTTCGTTTTTGTTTTCGTTTTTGTTTTCGTTTTTGTTTTCGTTTTTGTTTTCGTTTTTGTTTTCTTTTTTGTTTTCGTTTTTGTTTTCGTTTTTGTTTTCGTTTTTGTTTTCGTGTTTGTTTTCGTTTTTGTTTTCGTTTTTGTTTTCGTTTTTGTTTTCGTTTTCGTTTTCGTTTTTGTTTTCTTTTTTGTTTTCGTTTTTGTTTTCGTTTTTGTTTTCGTTTTTGTTTTCGTTTTTGTTTTTGTTTTCGTTTTTGTTTTCGTTTTTGTTTTCGTTTTTGTTTTCGTTTTTGATTTCGTTTTTGTTTTCGTTTTTGTTTTCGTTTTTGTTTTCGTTTTTGTTTTCGTTTTTGTTTTCGTTTTTGTTTTCGTTTTTGTTTTCGTTTTTGTTTTCGTTTTTGTTTTCGTGTTTGTTTTCGTTTTTGTTTTCGTTTTTGTTTTCGTTTTTGTTTTCGTTTTTGTTTTCGTGTTTGTTTTCGTTTTTGTTTTCGTTTTTGTTTTCGTTTTTGTTTTTGTTTTCGTTTTTGTTTTCGTTTTTGTTTTTGTTTTCCTTTTCGTTTTTGTTTGTGTTTTTGTTTTTGTCCTTGTTTCTGTCCTTGTCTTTGTCTTAATTGGTTTTTGTTTGTACGAGACTAAGTCCAGCGGCATAATGCTCTTCGATCGCACACGACCAAGTCCAGCGGCGTGTCGCTCCTAGGGCTGTTGCGAATACTTAAAAGTCCCTACGGTCAAAATCATTGGGTTGCGACTCACCTTTACGAGTTGCTCGCTCGCTGCGCTCGCTCGGAATGTTATAGCCTTACCTAAAACCAATCCACCTTGCGTTCGTTTTTCGAAAAGACCGCGATTTTCCGATAATTTACAGACGCGCGGGATCGGTTTTGAGGTTAGGCTAGTTTTATAAGAGCGAGCGAAGCGAGCGAGAAGCTACATCAATTCCCGCGCTATAGTTATATATCAAATGTTCTTTACTAACAATTCTCACCGATCGAAAGAAAGTTTCTGATTTGATAGAAGAATAACAGATATGTTTCGCTAGGTACGCGATTCGTGCTGATCGATGTATCTCGATGATGTTGTTGTTTTCGTTTTTGTTTTCGTTTTTGTTTTCGTTTTTGTTTTCGTTTTTCTTTTCGTTTTTGTTTTCGTTTTTGTTTTCGTTTTTGTTTTCGTTTTTGTTTTCGTTTTTGTTTTCGTTTTTGTTTTTGTTTTCGTTTTTGTTTTTGTTTTCCTTTTCGTTGTTGTTTGTGTTTTTGTTTTTGTCCTTGTTTCTGTCCTTGTCTTTGTCTTAATTGGTTTTTGTTTGTACGAGACTAAGTCCAGCGGCATAATGCTCTTCGATCCCACACGACCAAGTCCAGCGGCGTGTCGCTCCTAGGGCTGTTGCGAATACTTAAAAGTCCCTACGGTCAAAATCATTGGGTTGCGACTCACCTTTACGAGTTGCTCGCTCGCTGCGCTCGCTCGGAATGTTATAGCCTTACCTAAAACCAATCCACCTTGCGTTCGTTTTTCGAAAAGACCGCGATTTTCCGATAATTTACAGACGCGCGGGATCGGTTTTGAGGTTAGGCTAGTTTTATAAGAGCGAGCGAAGCGAGCGAGAAGCTACATCAATTCCCGCGCTATAGTTATATATCAAATGTTCTTTACTAACAATTCTCACCGATCGAAAGAAAGTTTCTGATTTGATAGCAGAATAACAGATATGTTTCGCTAGGTACGCGATTCGTGCTGATCGATGTATCTCGATGATGTTTTTGTTTTCGTTTTTGTTTTCGTTTTTTTTCGTTTTTGTTTTCGTTTTTGTTTTCGTTTTTGTTTTCGTTTTTGTTTTCGTTTTTGTTTTCGTTTTTGTTTTCGTTTTTGTTTTCGTTTTTGTTTTTGTTTTCGTTTTTGTTTTCGTTTTTGTTTTCGTTTTTGTTTTCGTTTTTGTTTTCGTTTTTGTTTTCGTTTTTGTTTTTGTTTTCGTTTTTGTTTTCGTTTTTGTTTTTGTTTTCCTTTTCGTTTTTGTTTGTGTTTTTGTTTTCGTTTTTGTTTTCGTTTTTGTTTTCGTTTTTGTTTTCGTTTTTGTTTTCTTTTTTGTTTTCGTTTTTGTTTTCGTTTTTGTTTTCGTTTTTGTTTTCGTGTTTGTTTTCGTTTTTGTTTTCGCTTTTGTTTTCGTTTTTGTTTTTGTTTTCGTTTTCGTGTTTGTTTTCGTTTTTGTTTTCGTTTTCGTTTTCGTTTTTGTTTTCTTTTTTGTTTTCGTTTTTGTTTTCGTTTTTGTTTTCGTTTTTGTTTTCGTTTTTGTTTTCGTTTTTGTTTTCGTTTTTGTTTTCGTTTTTGTTTTCGTTTTTGTTTTCGTTTTTGTTTTCGTTTTTGTTTTCGTTTTTGTTTTCGTTTTTGTTTTCGTTTTTGTTTTCGTTTTTGTTTTCGTTTTTGTTTTCGTTTTTGTTTTCGTTTTTGTTTTCGTTTTTGTTTTCGTGTTTGTTTTCGTTTTTGTTTTCGTTTTCGTTTTCGTTTTTGTTTTCTTTTTTGTTTTCGTTTTTGTTTTCGTTTTTGTTTTCGTTTTTGTTTTCGTTTTTGATTTCGTTTTTGTTTTCTTTTTTGTTTTCGTTTTTGTTTTCGTTTTTGTTTTCGTTTTTGTTTTCGTGTTTGTTTTCGTTTTTGTTTTCGTTTTTGTTTTCGTTTTTGTTTTCGTTTTTGTTTTCGTGTTTGTTTTCGTTTTTGTTTTCGTTTTTGTTTTCGTTTTTGTTTTCGTTTTCGTTTTCGTTTTTGTTTTCTTTTTTGTTTTCGTTTTTGTTTTCGTTTTTGTTTTCGTTTTTGTTTTCGTTTTTGTTTTTGTTTTCGTTTTTGTTTTCGTTTTTGTTTTCGTTTTTGTTTTCGTTTTTGATTTCGTTTTTGTTTTCGTTTTTGTTTTCGTTTTTGTTTTCGTTTTTGTTTTCGTTTTTGTTTTCGTTTTTGTTTTCGTTTTTGTTTGCGTTTTTGTTTTCGTTTTTGTTTTCGTTTTTGTTTTCGTTTTTGATTTCGTTTTTGTTTTCGTTTTTGTTTTCGTTTTTGTTTTCGTGTTTGTTTTCGTTTTTGTTTTCGTTTTTGTTTTCGTTTTTGTTTTTGTTTTCGTTTTTGTTTTCGTTTTTGTTTTTGTTTTCCTTTTCGTTTTTGTTTGTGTTTTTGTTTTTGTCCTTGTTTCTGTCCTTGTCTTTGTCTTAATTGGTTTTTGTTTGTACGAGACTAAGTCCAGCGGCATAATGCTCTTCGATCGCACACGACCAAGTCCAGCGGCGTGTCGCTCCTAGGGCTGTTGCGAATACTTAAAAGTCCCTACGGTCAAAATCATTGGGTTGCGACTCACCTTTACGAGTTGCTCGCTCGCTGCGCTCGCTCGGAATGTTATAGCCTTACCTAAAACCAATCCACCTTGCGTTCGTTTTTCGAAAAGACCGCGATTTTCCGATAATTTACAGACGCGCGGGATCGGTTTTGAGGTTAGGCTAGTTTTATAAGAGCGAGCGAAGCGAGCGAGAAGCTACATCAATTCCCGCGCTATAGTTATATATCAAATGTTCTTTACTAACAATTCTCACCGATCGAAAGAAAGTTTCTGATTTGATAGAAGAATAACAGATATGTTTCGCTAGGTACGCGATTCGTGCTGATCGATGTATCTCGATGATGTTTTTGTTTTCGTTTTTGTTTTCTTTTTTGTTTTCGTTTTTGTTTTCGTTTTTCTTTTCTTTTTTGTTTTCGTTTTTGTTTTCGTTTTTGTTTTCGTTTTTGTTTTCGTTTTTGTTTTCGTTTTTGTTTTCGTTTTTGTTTTCGTTTTTGTTTTCGTTTTTGTTTTCGTTTTTGTTTTCGTTTTTGTTTTCGTTTTTGTTTTCGTTTTTGTTTTCGTTTTTGTTTTCGTTTTTGTTTTCGTTTTTGTTTTTGTTTTCGTTTTTGTTTTCGTTTTTGTTTTCGTGTTTGTTTTCGTTTTTGTTTTCGTTTTCGTTTTCGTTTTTCTTTTCTTTTTTGTTTTCGTTTTTGTTTTCGTTTTTGTTTTCGTTTTTGTTTTCGTTTTCGTTTTCGTTTTTGTTTTCTTTTTTGTTTTCGTTTTCGTTTTCGTTTTTGTTTTCTTTTTTGTTTTCGTTTATGTTTTCGTTTTTGTTTTCGTTTTTGTTTTCGTTTTTGTTTTCGTTTTTGTTTGTGTTTTTGTTTTCGTTTTTGTTTTCGTTTTTGTTTTCGTTTTTGTTTTCGTTTTTGATTTCGTTTTTGTTTTCGTTTTTGTTTTCGTTTTTGTTTTCGTTTTTGTTTTCGTTTTTGTTTTCGTTTTTGTTTTCGTTTTTGTTTTCGTTTTTGTTTTCGTTTTTGTTTTCGTTTTTGTTTTCGTTTTTGTTTTCGTTTTTGTTTTCGTTTTTGATTTCGTTTTTGTTTTCGTTTTTGTTTTCGTTTTTGTTTTCGTTTTTGTTTTCGTTTTTGTTTTCGTTTTTGTTTTTGTTTTTGTTTTTGTTTTCGTTTTTGTTTTCGTTTTTGTTTTCGTTTTTGTTTTCGTTTTTGTTTTCGTTTTTGTTTTCGTTTTTGTTTTCGTTTTTGTTTTCGTTTTTGTTTTTGTTTTCGTTTTTGTTTTCGTTTTTGTTTTTGTTTTCCTTTTCGTTTTTGTTTGTGTTTTTGTTTTCGTTTTTGTTTTCGTTTTTGTTTTCGTTTTTGTTTTCGTTTTTGTTTTCGTTTTTGTTTTCGTTTTTGTTTTCGTGTTTGTTTTCGTTTTTGTTTTCGTTTTTGTTTTCGTTTTTGTTCTCGTTTTTGTTTTCTTTTTTGTTTTCGTTTTTGTTTTCGTTTTTGTTTTTGTTTGTGTTTTTGTTTTTGTCCTTGTTTCTGTCCTTGTCTTTGTCTTAATTGGTTTTTGTTTGTACGAGACTAAGTCCAGCGGCATAATGCTCTTCGATCGCACACGACCAAGTCCAGCGGCGTGTCGCTCCTAGGGCTGTTGCGAATACTTAAAAGTCCCTACGGTCAAAATCATTGGGTTGCGACTCACCTTTACGAGTTGCTCGCTCGCTGCGCTCGCTCGGAATGTTATAGCCTTACCTAAAACCAATCCACCTTGCGTTCGTTTTTCGAAAAGACCGCGATTTTCCGATAATTTACAGACGCGCGGGATCGGTTTTGAGGTTAGGCTAGTTTTATAAGAGCGAGCGAAGCGAGCGAGAAGCTACATCAATTCCCGCGCTATAGTTATATATCAAATGTTCTTTACTAACAATTCTCACCGATCGAAAGAAAGTTTCTGATTTGATAGAAGAATAACAGATATGTTTCGCTAGGTACGCGATTCGTGCTGATCGATGTATCTCGATGATGTTTTTGTTTTCGTTTTTGTTTTCGTTTTTGTTTTCGTTTTTGTTTTCGTTTTTGTTTTCGTTTTTGTTTTCGTTTTTGTTTTCGTTTTTGTTTTCGTTTTTGTTTTCGTGTTTGTTTTCGTTTTTGTTTTCTTTTTTGTTTTCGTTTTTGTTTTCGTTTTTGTTTTCGTTTTTGTTTTCGTGTTTGTTTTCGTTTTTGTTTTCGTTTTCATTTTCGTTTTTGTTTTCTTTTTTGTTTTCGTTTTTGTTTTCGTTTTTGTTTTCGTTTTTGTTTTCGTTTTTGTTTTCGTTTTTGTTTTCGTCTTTGTTTTCGTTTTTGTTTTCGTTTTTGTTTTCGTTTTTGATTTCGTTTTAGTTTTCGTTTTTGTTTTCGTTTTTGTTTTCGTTTTTGTTTTCGTTTTTGTTTTCGTTTTCGTTTTCGTTTTCGTTTTTGTTTTCGTGTTTGTTTTCGTTTTCGTTTTTGTTTTCGTTTTTGTTTTCGTTTTTGTTTTCGTTTTTGTTTTCGTTTTTGTTTTCGTTTTTGTTTTCGTTTTTGTTTTCGTTTTTGTTTTCTTTTTTGTTTTCGTTTTTGTTTTCGTTTTTGTTTTCGTTTTTGTTTTCGTTTTTGTTTTCTTTTTTGTTTTCGTTTTTGTTTTCGTGTTTGTTTTCGTTTTTGTTTTCGTTTTTGTTTTCGTTTTTGTTTTCGTTTTTGTTTTCGTGTTTGTTTTCGTTTTTGTTTTCGTTTTTGTTTTCGTTTTTGTTTTCGTTTTTGTTTTCGTGTTCGTTTTCGTTTTTGTTTTCGTTTTCGTTTTCGTTTTTGTTTTCTTTTTTGTTTTCGTTTTTGTTTTCGTTTTTGTTTTCGTTTTTGTTTTCGTTTTTGTTTTCGTTTTTGTTTTCGTTTTTGTTTTCGTTTTTGTTTTCGTCTTTGTTTTCGTTTTTGATTTCGTTTTTGTTTTCGTTTTTGTTTTCGTTTTTGTTTTCGTTTTTGTTTTCGTTTTTGTTTTCGTTTTCGTTTTCGTTTTTGTTTTCGTGTTTGTTTTCGTGTTTGTTTTCGTTTTTGTTTTCGTTTTTGTTTTCGTTTTTGTTTTCGTTTTTGTTTTCGTTTTTGTTTTCGTTTTTGTTTTTGTTTTCGTTTTTGTTTTCGTTTTTGTTTTCGTTTTTGTTTTCGTTTTTGTTTTCGTTTTTGGTTTCGTTTTTGTTTTCGTTTTTGTTTTCGTTTTCGTTTTTGTTTTCGTTTTTGTTTTCGTTTTTGTTTTCGTTTTTGTTTTCGTTTTTGTTTTCGTTTTTGTTTTCGTTTTTGTTTGTGTTTTTGTTTTCGTTTTTGTTTTCGTTTTTGTTTTCGTTTTTGTTTTCGTTTTTGTTTTAGTGTTTGTTTTCGTTTTTGTTTTCGTTTTTGTTTTCTTTTTTGTTTTCGTTTTTGTTTTCGTTTTTGTTTTCGTTTTTGTTTTCGTTTTTGTTTTCGTTTTTGTTTTCGTTTTTGTTTTCGTTTTTGTTTTCGTTTTTGTTTTCGTTTTTGTTTTCGTTTTTGTTTTCGTTTTTGTTTTTGTTTTCGTTTTTGTTTTCGTTTTTGTTTTTGTTTTCCTTTTCGTTTTTGTTTGTGTTTTTGTTTTCGTTTTTGTTTTCGTTTTTGTTTTCGTTTTTGTTTTCGTTTTTGTTTTTGTTTTCGTTTTTGTTTTCGTTTTTGTTTTTGTTTTCCTTTTCGTTTTTGTTTGTGTTTTTGTTTTCGTTTTTGTTTTCGTTTTTGTTTTCGTTTTTGTTTTCGTTTTTGTTTTCGTTTTTGTTTTCGTTTTTGTTTTCGTGTTTGTTTTCGTTTTTGTTTTCGTTTTTGTTTTCGTTTTTGTTTTCGTTTTTGTTTTCGTGTTTGTTTTCGTTTTTGTTTTCGTTTTCGTTTTCGTTTTCGTTTTTGTTTTCGTTTTTGTTTTCGTTTTTGTTTTCGTTTTTGTTTTCGTTTTTGTTTTCGTTTTTGTTTTCGTTTTTGTTTTCGTTTTTGTTTTCGTTTTTGTTTTCGTTTTTGTTTTTGTTTTCGTTTTTGTTTTTGTTTTTGTCCTTGTTTCTGTCCTTGTTTCTGTCCTTGTCTTTGTCTTAATTGGTTTTTGTTTGTACGAGACTAAGTCCAGCGGCATAATGCTCTTCGGTCGCACACGACCAAGTCCAGCGGCGTGTCGCTCCTAGGGCTGTTGCGAATACTTAAAAGTCCCTACGGTCAAAATCATTGGGTTGCGACTCACCTTTACGAGTTGCTCGCTCGCTGCGCTCGCTCGGAATGTTATAGCCTTACCTAAAACCAATCCACCTTGCGTTCGTTTTTCGAAAAGACCGCGATTTTCCGATAATTTACAGACGCGCGGGATCGGTTTTGAGGTTAGGCTAGTTTTATAAGAGCGAGCGAAGCGAGCGAGAAGCTACATCAATTCCCGCGCTATAGTTATATATCAAATGTTCTTTACTAACAATTCTCACCGATCGAAAGAAAGTTTCTGATTTGATAGAAGAATAACAGATATGTTTCGCTAGGTACGCGATTCGTGCTGATCGATGTATCTCGATGATGTTTTTGTTTTCGTTTTTGTTTTCGTTTTTGTTTTCGTTTTTGTTTTCGTTTTTGTTTTCGTTTTTGTTTTCGTTTTTGTTTTCGTTTTTGTTTTCTTTTTTGTTTTCGTGTTTGTTTTTGTTTTCGTTTTTGTTTTCGTTTTTGTTTTTGTTTTCCTTTTCGTTTTTGTTTGTGTTTTTGTTTTCGTTTTTGTTTTTGTTTTTGTTTTCGTTTTTGTTTTCGTTTTTGTTTTCGTTTTTGTTTTCGTTTTTGTTTTCGTGTTTGTTTTCGTTTTTGTTTTCGTTTTTGTTTTCGTTTTTGTTTTTGTTTTCGTTTTTGTTTTCGTTTTTGTTTTTGTTTTTCTTTTCGTTTTTGTTTGTGTTTTTGTTTTTGTCCTTGTTTCTGTCCTTGTCTTTGTCTTAATTGGTTTTTGTTTGTACGAGACTAAGTCCAGCGGCATAATGCTCTTCGATCGCACACGACCAAGTCCAGCGGCGTGTCGCTCCTAGGGCTGTTGCGAATACTTAAAAGTCCCTACGGTCAAAATCATTGGGTTGCGACTCACCTTTACGAGTTGCTCGCTCGCTGCGCTCGCTCGGAATGTTACAGCCTTACCTAAAACCAATCCACCTTGCGTTCGTTTTTCGAAAAGACCGCGATTTTCCGATAATTTACAGACGCGCGGGATCGGTTTTGAGGTTAGGCTAGTTTTATAAGAGCGAGCGAAGCGAGCGAGAAGCTACATCAATTCCCGCGCTATAGTTATATATCAAATGTTCTTTACTAACAATTCTCACCGATCGAAAGAAAGTTTCTGATTTGATAGAAGAATAACAGATATGTTTCGCTAGGTACGCGATTCGTGCTGATCGATGTATCTCGATGATGTTTTTGTTTTCGTTTTTGTTTTCGTTTTTGTTTTCGTTTTTGTTTTCGTTTTTCTTTTCGTGTTTGTTTTCGTTTTTGTTTTCGTTTTTGTTTTCTTTTTTGTTTTCGTTTTTGTTTTCGTTTTTGTTTTCGTTTTTGTTTTCGTGTTTGTTTTCGTTTTTGTTTTCGTTTTCGTTTTCGTTTTTGTTTTCTTTTTTGTTTTCGTTTTTGTTTTCGTTTTTGTTTTCGTTTTTGTTTTCGTTTTTGTTTTCGTTTTTGTTTTCGTTTTTGTTTTCGTTTTTGTTTTCGTTTTTGTTTTCGTTTTTGTTTTCGTTTTCGTTTTCGTTTTTGTTTTCTTTTTTGTTTTCGTTTTTGTTTTCGTTTTTGTTTTCGTTTTTGTTTTCGTTTTTGTTTTCGTTTTTGTTTTTGTTTTTGTTTTTGTTTTCGTTTTTGTTTTCTTTTTTGTTTTCGTTTTTGTTTTCGTTTTTGTTTTCGTTTTTGTTTTCGTTTTTGTTTTCGTTTTTGTTTTTGTTTTCGTTTTTGTTTTCGTTTTTGTTTTCGTTTTTGTTTTCGTGTTTGTTTTCGTTTTTGTTTTCGTTTTCGTTTTCGTTTTTGTTTTCTTTTTTGTTTTCGTTTTTGTTTTCGTTTTTGTTTTCGTTTTTGTTTTCGTTTTTGTTTTCGTTTTTGTTTTCGTTTTTGTTTTCGTTTTTGTTTTCGTTTTTGTTTTCGTTTTTGTTTTCGTTTTCGTTTTCGTTTTTGTTTTCTTTTTTGTTTTCGTTTTTGTTTTCGTTTTTGTTTT